>NW_026967556.1:652500-747000 GCF_028390025.1 Pseudophryne corroboree | reverse complement strand
TGGTATTATATACTTGGAGAGGAGAGCCACCCTTCCCGATATTGAAGAGGGAGTCCTTTCCTTCAATAAAAGGTGGGGATGCTGCATTTCAGCTTTGGATGAAGATACACAGATATATATATATATATATATATATATATATATATATGCTATTTGAAACTACTGCTGGGTATTTGCAGAGATAACTAGAATCATCTCTCTAAATGTTTTGCTGCCCTTAAGGTTCCGGGTGATTTTCTACTATAGTCTATTGTATACTATGACTGCCATATCATAAGTCAGGCATATCCCTCTCTTTATATCTCCCTGCTATACATGCCCATGTACGCAGTATGTATCCCGTTGTGTTTCTGATTCTCCCTTTCTTTTCCTTCTTTCCTCTTTCCTTACTTTATTTGTCCTCTATCCTCTTCTTCTCTTTAGTTCTTTAGGTTATTTTTGATGTGATCGCCGTATTAATGTGTAGAAGTCATTTATCTGGACGTATGATGCGGAATCTCAATGCTACATAATGGGGGTCATTCTGAGTTGTTCACTCGTTGCCGATTATCGCTATGCTGCGATTTTTTGCTAATTGCGCATGCGCAAGGCACGCAGGGCGCATACGCTTAGTTATTTAACTAAAAACGTAGCAGATTTGCTGTGGATTCTGCGGCACTTTTCAGTCGCTCTGCTGTTCGGTAAATGATTGACAGGAAAGGGGCGTTTCTGGGTGGTAACTCAACGTTTTCCCAGCATTTGCAAAAAAACGCAGGCGTGTCAGGGAAAAACACAGGAGTGTCTAGAGAAACGGGGGAGTGGCTGGCCGAACGCAGGGCGTGTTTGTGACGTCAAACCAGGAAATACACGGACTGAGCTGATCGCAATCTGTGAGTAGGTCTGGAGCTACTCAGAAACTGCAGGGAATTGTTTAGTAGCAATTCTGCTAATCTTTCATTCGCTATTCTGCTAAGCTAAGATACACTCCCAGAGGACGGCGGCCTAGCGTGTGCAATGCTGCTAAAAGCAGCTAGCGAGCGAACTCGGAATGAGGGCCAATATCCATTGTTCTCCTAATAGTCATATTCCTCTTGATACATGGAGCTTTTGCAGTTTCACATTGTTACTCGGCCATTTCAGCTTTTCCTGAGTAACATTTCCACAGCCTGATGGGATTTTCCATCTGCTCTCTGCTCATACGATCTATACTCTCTCTGACTGTATTGCTCTTAATGCACCTACTCTTTGTTGATACTGGTATTCCGATTATTTCACATTGTTCCTTACTTTTGTATGTTTTATCATTTCTTATTGAAAATAAAACTTGTCAATATAAAAATAAAATTTAAAACTGGAAACTAATAATAATAATAATCTTATAATAACAAGTGTTTTGAACCTGTATTGCTGGTTAATATATCTTTACACTTTACCATATGATTCATGTATATACAAGCCCGGGACCACGAGTCAACACTGTGGGTGAGTTTATCTATAAAGGTATGTGAGTTTCTTTACGCTGTATCCTGATGAAAGGTTTTGTAATAAAACTGAAACGTTGATGTGCTATAGGCGTTAGTGCCTTTATTCTACTTACATTATAAGACCTATGAGTGCTGCCAGTACCTTCTCTGCTATACATTCCACTTTTAGTGGTAAGGAAGGCACCTAGGTGATTCTGGACCAGTTAGACGGAGTGCCAGCCAACGCAGACTTTCTATATGTGTATATATATATATATATATATATATATATATATATATAAATTCCTAAATACCTGTAATTTCACACACTGGCCGATAGATGTCACCATTGCACCACTAATAGTTACCACATCTGTTATAACTGCCCCCTCCCCGGCTATCCTCCTTTGACAGTGCATCAAGTCTAATACATATTACTTCCACTTACACAGGCTGTGTGTGGTGACCCGTTACACTGAATAGGTGA
This sequence comes from Pseudophryne corroboree, assembly GCF_028390025.1. Taxonomy (NCBI): domain Eukaryota; kingdom Metazoa; phylum Chordata; class Amphibia; order Anura; family Myobatrachidae; genus Pseudophryne; species Pseudophryne corroboree. The sequence continues at coordinate 745,071 of NW_026967556.1, read as the reverse complement.
GCTCAGGATACACTGTCATGCATATTAGTTCCACTTACACAGGCTGTGTGTGGTGACCCGTTACACTGAATAGGTGAGCTCAGGATACACTCTCATGCTTATTAGTTCCACTTACACAGGCTGTGTGTGGTGACCCGTTACACTGAATAGGGGAGCTCAGGATACACTGTCATGCTTATTACTTCCACTTACACAGGCTGTGTGTGGTGACCGTTACACTGAATAGGTGAGCTCAGGATACACTGTCATGCTTATTAGTTCCACTTACACAGGCTGTGTGTGGTGACCCGTTACACTGAATAGGGGAGCTCAGGATACACTGTCATGCTTATTAGTTCCACTTACACAGGCTGTGTGTGGTGACCCGTTACATGGAATAGGTGAGCTCAGGATACACTGTCATGCTTATTAGTTACACTTACACAGGCTGTGTGTGGTGACCCGTTACACTGAATAGGTGAGCTCAGGATACACTGTCATGCTTATTAGTTACACTTACACAGGCTGTGTGTGGTGACCTGTTACACTGAATAGGTGAGCTCAGGATACACTGTCATGCTTATTACTTCCACTTACACAGGCTGTGTGTGGTGACCCGTTACACTGAATAGGTGAGCTCAGGATACACTGTCATGCATATTAGTTCCACTTACACAGGCTGTGTGTGGTGACCCGTTACACTGAATAGGTGAGCTCAGGATACACTCTCATGCTTATTAGTTCCACTTACACAGGCTGTGTGTGGTGACCCGTTACACTGAATAGGTGAGCTCAGGATACACTCTCATGCATATTACTTCCACTTACACAGGCTGTGTGTGGTGACCCGTTACACTGAATAGGTGAGCTCAGGATACACTCTCATGCTTATTAGTTCCACTTACACAGGCTGTGTGTGGTGACCGTTACACTGAATAGGTGAGCTCAGGATACACTCTCATGCTTATTACTTCCACTTACACAGGCTGTGTGTGGTGACCCGTTACACTGAATAGGGGAGCTCAGGATACACTCTCATGCTTATTACTTCCACTTACACAGGCTGTGTGTGGTGACCGTTACACTGAATAGGTGAGCTCAGGATACACTCTCATACATATTAGTTCCACTTACACAGGCTGTGTGTGGTGACCCGTTACACTGAATAGGTGAGCTCAGGATACAATGTCATGCTTATTAGTTCCACTTACACAGGCTGTGTGTGGTGACCCGTTACACTGAATAGGTGAGCTCAGGATACACTCTCATGCTTATTAGTTCCACTTACACAGGCTGTGTGTGGTGACCCGTTACACTGAATAGGTGAGCTCAGGATACACTCTCATGCTTATTAGTTCCACTTACACAGGCTGTGTGTGGTGACCCGTTACACTGAATAGGTGAGCTCAGGATACACTCTCATGCTTATTAGTTCCACTTACACAGGCTGTGTGTGGTGACCCGTTACACTGAATAGGTGAGCTCAGGATACACTCTCATGCTTATTAGTTCCACTTACACAGGCTGTGTGTGGTGACCCGTTACACTGAATAGGTGAGCTCAGGATACACTCTCATGCTTATTAGTTCCACTTACACAGGCTGTGTGTGGTGACCCGTTACACTGAATAGGTGAGCTCAGGATACACTGTCATGCTTATTACTTCCACTTACACAGGCTGTGTGTGGTGACCCGTTACACTGAATAGGTGAGCTCAGGATACACTCTCATGCTTATTAGTTCCACTTACACAGGCTGTGTGTGGTGACCCGTTACACTGAATAGGGGAGCTCAGGATACACTCTCATGCTTATTAGTTCCACTTACACAGGCTGTGTGTGTGATAGAGATGAGCGGGTTCGGTTTCTTTGAATCCGAACCCGCACGAACTTCACTTTTTTTTTCACGGGTCCGAGCGACTCGGATCTTCCCGCCTTGCTCGGTTAACCCGAGCGCGCCCGAATGTCATCATGACGCTGTCGGATTCTCGCGAGACTCGGATTCTATATAAGGAGCCGCGCGTCGCCGCCATTTTTCACTCGTGCATTGAGATTGATAGGGAGAGGACGTGTCTGGCGTCCTCTCCATTAGAATAGAGATAGATAGATAGATTAGATAGAGAGAGATTGTGCAGAGTCGCAGACAGAGTTAGTTTACCACAGTCAGTGACCAGTGCAGTTGCTAACTTTTATTTAATATAATATATCCGTTCACTTCTCTCTGCTATATCCGTTCTCTGCCTGAAAAAAAAACCGATACACAGCACAGTCAGTCACACAGTGTGACTCAGTCTGTGTGCACTCAGCTCAGCCCAGTGTGCTGCACAGTCATCAATGTATAAATTAAAAGCTTATAATTAATTGTGGGGGAGACTGGGGAGCACTGCAGGTTGTTAGCAGGAGCCAGGAGTACAATTATATTAATTAACAGTGCACACTTTTGCTGCAGGAGTGGTGACCAGTGCCTGACCACCAGTATAGTATTGTTGTATACTACTAATATCTCTTTAAATATCAACCAGTCTATATTAGCAGCAGACACAGTACAGTGCGGTAGTTCACGGCTGTGGCTACCTCTGTGTCGGCACACGGCAGGCAGTCCGTCCGACCAGAATTGTATTATTTATTATATACCTACCACCTAACCGTGGTTTTTTTTTCATTCTTTATACCGTCATAGTGTCATCCTAATTGTTACGAGTATACTACTATCTCTTTATCAACCAGTGTACAGTGCGGTAGTTCACGGCTGTGGCTACCTCTGTGTCGGCACACGGCAGGCAGTCCGTCCGACCAGAATTGTATTATTTATTATATACCTACCACCTAACCGTGGTTTTTTTTTCATTCTTTATACCGTCATAGTGTCATCCTAATTGTTACGAGTATACTGCTATCTCTTTATCAACCAGTGTACAGTGCGGTAGTTCACGGCTGTGGCTACCTCTGTGTCGGCACACGGCAGGCAGTCCGTCCGACCAGAATTGTATTATTTATTATATACCTACCACCTAACCGTGGTTTTTTTTTCATTCTTTATACCGTCATAGTGTCATCCTAATTGTTACGAGTATACTACTATCTCTTTATCAACCAGTGTACAGTGCGGTAGTTCACGGCTGTGGCTACCTCTGTGTCGGCACACGGCAGGCAGTCCGTCCGACCAGAATTGTATTATTTATTATATACCTACCACCTAACCGTGGTTTTTTTTTCATTCTTTATACCGTCATAGTGTCATCCTAATTGTTACGAGTATACTGCTATCTCTTTATCAACCAGTGTACAGTGCGGTAGTTCACGGCTGTGGCTACCTCTGTGTCGGCACACGGCAGGCAGTCCGTCCGACCAGAATTGTATTATTTATTATATACCTACCACCTAACCGTGGTTTTTTTTTCATTCTTTATACCGTCGTCATACTAGTTGTTACGAGTATACTACTATCTCTTTATCAACCAGTGTACAGTGCGGTAGTTCACGGCTGTGGCTACCTCTGTGTCGGCACTCGGCAGGCAGTCCGTCCATCCATAATTGTATTATAATATATACCACCTAACCGTGGTTTTTTTTTCATTCTTTATACCGTCATAGTGTCATCCTAATTGTTACGAGTATACTGCTATCTCTTTATCAACCAGTGTACAGTGCGGTAGTTCACGGCTGTGGCTACCTCTGTGTCGGCACACGGCAGGCAGTCCGTCCGACCAGAATTGTATTATTTATTATATACCTACCACCTAACCGTGGTTTTTTTTTCATTCTTTATACCGTCATAGTGTCATCCTAATTGTTACGAGTATACTACTATCTCTTTATCAACCAGTGTACAGTGCGGTAGTTCACGGCTGTGGCTACCTCTGTGTCGGCACACGGCAGGCAGTCCGTCCGACCAGAATTGTATTATTTATTATATACCTACCACCTAACCGTGGTTTTTTTTTCATTCTTTATACCGTCATAGTGTCATCCTAATTGTTACGAGTATACTGCTATCTCTTTATCAACCAGTGTACAGTGCGGTAGTTCACGGCTGTGGCTACCTCTGTGTCGGCACACGGCAGGCAGTCCGTCCGACCAGAATTGTATTATTTATTATATACCTACCACCTAACCGTGGTTTTTTTTTCATTCTTTATACCGTCATAGTGTCATCCTAATTGTTACGAGTATACTGCTATCTCTTTATCAACCAGTGTACAGTGCGGTAGTTCACGGCTGTGGCTACCTCTGTGTCGGCACACGGCAGGCAGTCCGTCCGACCAGAATTGTATTATTTATTATATACCTACCACCTAACCGTGGTTTTTTTTTCATTCTTTATACCGTCATAGTGTCATCCTAATTGTTACGAGTATACTGCTATCTCTTTATCAACCAGTGTACAGTGCGGTAGTTCACGGCTGTGGCTACCTCTGTGTCGGCACACGGCAGGCAGTCCGTCCGACCAGAATTGTATTATTTATTATATACCTACCACCTAACCGTGGTTTTTTTTTCATTCTTTATACCGTCATAGTGTCATCCTAATTGTTACGAGTATACTGCTATCTCTTTATCAACCAGTGTACAGTGCGGTAGTTCACGGCTGTGGCTACCTCTGTGTCGGCACACGGCAGGCAGTCCGTCCGACCAGAATTGTATTATTTATTATATACCTACCACCTAACCGTGGTTTTTTTTTCATTCTTTATACCGTCGTCATACTAGTTGTTACGAGTATACTACTATCTCTTTATCAACCAGTGTACAGTGCGGTAGTTCACGGCTGTGGCTACCTCTGTGTCGGCACTCGGCAGGCAGTCCGTCCATCCATAATTGTATTATAATATATACCACCTAACCGTGGTTTTTTTTTCATTCTTTATACCGTCATAGTGTCATCCTAATTGTTACGAGTATACTGCTATCTCTTTATCAACCAGTGTACAGTGCGGTAGTTCACGGCTGTGGCTACCTCTGTGTCGGCACACGGCAGGCAGTCCGTCCGACCAGAATTGTATTATTTATTATATACCTACCACCTAACCGTGGTTTTTTTTTCATTCTTTATACCGTCATAGTGTCATCCTAATTGTTACGAGTATACTACTATCTCTTTATCAACCAGTGTACAGTGCGGTAGTTCACGGCTGTGGCTACCTCTGTGTCGGCACACGGCAGGCAGTCCGTCCGACCAGAATTGTATTATTTATTATATACCTACCACCTAACCGTGGTTTTTTTTTCATTCTTTATACCGTCATAGTGTCATCCTAATTGTTACGAGTATACTGCTATCTCTTTATCAACCAGTGTACAGTGCGGTAGTTCACGGCTGTGGCTACCTCTGTGTCGGCACACGGCAGGCAGTCCGTCCGACCAGAATTGTATTATTTATTATATACCTACCACCTAACCGTGGTTTTTTTTTCATTCTTTATACCGTCATAGTGTCATCCTAATTGTTACGAGTATACTGCTATCTCTTTATCAACCAGTGTACAGTGCGGTAGTTCACGGCTGTGGCTACCTCTGTGTCGGCACACGGCAGGCAGTCCGTCCGACCAGAATTGTATTATTTATTATATACCTACCACCTAACCGTGGTTTTTTTTTCATTCTTTATACCGTCATAGTGTCATCCTAATTGTTACGAGTATACTGCTATCTCTTTATCAACCAGTGTACAGTGCGGTAGTTCACGGCTGTGGCTACCTCTGTGTCGGCACACGGCAGGCAGTCCGTCCGACCAGAATTGTATTATTTATTATATACCTACCACCTAACCGTGGTTTTTTTTTCATTCTTTATACCGTCATAGTGTCATCCTAATTGTTACGAGTATACTGCTATCTCTTTATCAACCAGTGTACAGTGCGGTAGTTCACGGCTGTGGCTACCTCTGTGTCGGCACACGGCAGGCAGTCCGTCCGACCAGAATTGTATTATTTATTATATACCTACCACCTAACCGTGGTTTTTTTTTCATTCTTTATACCGTCATAGTGTCATCCTAATTGTTACGAGTATACTGCTATCTCTTTATCAACCAGTGTACAGTGCGGTAGTTCACGGCTGTGGCTACCTCTGTGTCGGCACACGGCAGGCAGTCCGTCCGACCAGAATTGTATTATTTATTATATACCTACCACCTAACCGTGGTTTTTTTTTCATTCTTTATACCGTCATAGTGTCATCCTAATTGTTACGAGTATACTACTATCTCTTTATCAACCAGTGTACAGTGCGGTAGTTCACGGCTGTGGCTACCTCTGTGTCGGCACACGGCAGGCAGTCCGTCCGACCAGAATTGTATTATTTATTATATACCTACCACCTAACCGTGGTTTTTTTTTCATTCTTTATACCGTCATAGTGTCATCCTAATTGTTACGAGTATACTACTATCTCTTTATCAACCAGTAACAGTACACATTTTCCGGATCACCTAGCTGGTGCACAGGTGTAGTCATTACTAATTAAGATGTGCTGCATTCATTCCTAACTGACAATTCTACAGGTCTCCAGGAGCCCTGGAAAACATGAACTGTTGGTAGATCTTGAGGACCGGTTTGGCCAGCCCTGTTATATACCACCTAACCGTGTTTTTTTTTTCATTCTTTATACCGTCATAGTGTCATCCTAATTGTTACGAGTATACTACTATCCCTTTATCAACCAGTGTACAGTGCGGTTTTTTTATACCGTGGTTTTTTCATACCGTGGTTTTTTTATACCGTGGTTTTTTTATACCGTGGTTTTTTTATACCGTGGTTTTTTTATACCGTGGTTTTTTTATACCACCTAACCGTGGCAGTCCGTCCATAATTGTATACTAGTATCCAATCCATCCATCTCCATTGTTTACCTGAGGTGCCTTTTAGTTCTGCCTATAAAATATGGAGAACCAAAAAGTTGAGGTTCCAAAATTAGGGAAAGATCAAGATCCACTTCCACCTCGTGCTGAAGCTGCTGCCACTAGTCATGGCTGAGACGATGAAATGCCAGCAACGTCGTCTGCCAAGGCCGATGCCCAATGTCATAGTACAGAGCATGTCAAATCCAAAACACCAAATATCAGAAAAAAAAGGACTCCAAAACCTAAAATAAAATTGTCGGAGGAGAAGCGTAAACTTGCCAATATGCCATTTACCACACGGAGTGGCAAGGAACGGCTGAGGCCCTGGCCTATGTTCATGGCTAGTGGTTCAGCTTCACATGAGGATGGAAGCACTCAGCCTCTCGCTAGAAAAATGAAACGACTCAAGCTGGCAAAAGCACAGCAAAGAACTGTGCGTTCTTCGAAATCCCAAATCCACAAGGAGAGTCCAATTGTGTCGGTTGCGATGCCTGACCTTCCCAACACTGGATGTGAAGAGCATGCGCCTTCCACCATTTGCACGCCCCCTGCAAGTGCTGGAAGGAGCACCCGCAGTCCAGTTCCTGATAGTGAGATTGAAGATGTCAGTGTTGAAGTCCACCAGGATGCGGAGGATATGGGTGTTGCTGGCGCTGGGGAGGAAATTGACCAGGAGGATTCTGATGGTGAGGTGGTTTGTTTAAGTCAGGCACCCGGGGAGACACCTGTTGTCCGTGGGAGGAATATGGCCGTTGACATGCCAGGTGAAAATACCAAAAAAATCAGCTCTTCGGTGTGGAGGTATTTCACCAGAAATGCGGACAACAGGTGTCAAGCCGTGTGTTCCCTTTGTCAAGCTGTAATAAGTAGGGGTAAGGACGTTAACCACCTCGGAACATCCTCCCTTATACGTCACCTGCAGCGCATTCATAATAAGTCAGTGACAAGTTCAAAAACTTTGGGTGACAGCGGAAGCACTCCACTGACCAGTAAATCCCTTCCTCTTGTAACCAAGCTCACGCAAACCACCCCACCAACTCCCTCAGTGTCAATTTCCTCCTTCCCCAGGAATGCCAATAGTCCTGCAGGCCATGTCACTGGCAATTCTGACGATTCCTCTCCTGCCTGGGATTCCTCCGATGCATCCTTGCGTGTAACGCCTACTGCTGCTGGCGCTGCTGTTGTTGCTGCTGGGAGTCGATGGTCATCCCAGAGGGGAAGTCGTAAGCCCGCTTGTACTACTTCCAGTAAGCAATTGACTGTTCAACAGTCCTTTGCGAGGAAGATGAAATATCACAGCAGTCATCCTGCTGCAAAGCGGATAACTGAGGCCTTGACAACTATGTTGGTGTTAGACGTGCGTCCGGTATCCGCCGTTAGTTCACAGGGAACTAGACATTTTATTGAGGCAGTGTGCCCCCGTTACCAAATACCATCTAGGTTCCACTTCTCTAGGCAGGCGATACCGAAAATGTACACGGACCTCAGAAAAAGACTCACCAGTGTCCTAAAAAATTCAGTTGTACCCAATGTCCACTTAACCACGGACATGTGGACAAGTGGAGCAGGGCAGGGTCAGGACTATATGACTGTGACAGCCCACTGGGTAGATGTATGGACTCCCGCCGCAAGAACAGCAGCGGCGGCACCAGTAGCAGCATCTCGCAAACGCCAACTCTTTCCTAGGCAGGCTACGCTTTGTATCACCGGTTTCCAGAATACGCACACAGCTGAAAACCTCTTACGGCAACTGAGGAAGATCATCGCGGAATGGCTTACCCCAATTGGACTCTCCTGTGGATTTGTGGCATCGGACAACGCCAGCAATATTGTGCGTGCATTAAATCTGGGCAAATTCCAGCACGTCCCATGTTTTGCACATACCTTGAATTTGGTGGTGCAGAATTTTTTAAAAAACGACAGGGGCGTGCAAGAGATGCTGGCGGTGGCCAGAAAAATTGCGGGACACTTTCGGCGTACAGGCAGCACGTACAGAAGACTGGAGCACCACCAAAAACGCCTGAACCTGCCCTGCCATCATCTGAAGCAGGAGGTGGTAACGAGGTGGAATTCAACCCTCTATATGCTTCAGAGGTTGGAGGAGCAGCAAAAGGCCATTCAAGCCTATACAACTGAGCACGATATAGTAGGTGGAATGCACCTGTCTCAAGCGCAGTGGAGAATGATTTCAACGTTGTGCAAGGTTCTGATGCCCTTTGAACTTGCCACACGTGAAGTCAGTTCAGACACTGCCAGCCTGAGTCAGGTCATTCCCCTCATCAGGCTTTTGCAGAAGAAGCTGGAGACATTGAAGGAGGAGCTAACACGGAGCGATTCCGCTAGGCATGTGGGACTTGTGGATGGAGCCCTTAATTCGCTTAACAAGGATTCACGGGTGGTCAATCTGTTGAAATCAGAGCACTACATTTTGGCCACCGTGCTCGATCCTAGATTTAAAACCTACCTTGGATCTCTCTTTCCGGCGCACACAAGTCTGCTGGGTTTCAAAGACCTGCTGGTGAGAAAATTGTCAAGTCAAGCGGAACGCGACCTGTCAACATCTCCTCCTTCACATTCTCCCGCAACTGGGGGTGCGAGGAAAAGGCTCAGAATTCCGAGCCCACCCGCTGGCGGTGATGCAGGGCAGTCTGGAGCGACTGCTGATGCTGACATCTGGTCCGGACTGAAGGACCTGACAACCATTACGGACATGTCGTCTACTGTCACTGCATATGATTCTATCACCATTGATAGAATGGTGGAGGATTATATGAGTGACCGCATCCAAGTAGGCACGTCACACAGTCCGTACTTATACTGGCAGGAAAAAGAGGCAATTTGGAGGCCCTTGCACAAACTGGCTTTATTCTACCTAAGTTGCCCTCCCACAAGTGTGTACTCCGAAAGAGTGTTTAGTGCCGCCGCTCACCTTGTCAGCAATCGGCGTACGAGGTTACATCCAGAAAATGTGGAGAAGATGATGTTCATTAAAATGAATTATAATCAATTCCTCCGCGGAGACATTGACCAGCAGCAATTGCCTCCACAAAGTACACAGGGAGCTGACATGGTGGATTCCAGTGGGGACGAATTGATAATCTGTGAGGAGGGGGATGTACACGGTGATATATCGGAGGATGATGATGAGGTGGACATCTTGCCTCTGTAGAGCCAGTTTGTGCAAGGAGAGATTAATTGCTTCTTTTTGGGTGGGGGTCCAAACCAACCCGTCATTTCAGTCACAGTCGTGTGGCAGACCCTGTCACTGAAATGATGGGTTGGTTAAAGTGTGCATGTCCTGTTTATACAACATAAGGGTGGGTGGGAAGGGCCCAAGGACAATTCCATCTTGCACCTCTTTTTTCTTTTATTTTTCTTTGCGTCATGTGCTGTTTGGGGAGGGTTTTTTGGAAGGGACATCCTGCGTGACACTGCAGTGCCACTCCTAGATGGGCCCGGTGTTTGTGTCGGCCACTAGGGTCGCTAATCTTACTCACACAGCTACCTCATTGCGCCTCTTTTTTTCTTTGCGTCATGTGCTGTTTGGGGAGGGTTTTTTGGAAGGGCCATCCTGCGTGACACTGCAGTGCCACTCCTAGATGGGCCCGGTGTTTGTGTCGGCCACTAGGGTCGCTAATCTTACTCACACAGCTACCTCATTGCGCCTCTTTTTTTCTTTGCGTCATGTGCTGTTTGGGGAGGGTTTTTTGGAAGGGACATCCTGCGTGACACTGCAGTGCCACTCCTAGATGGGCCCGGTGTTTGTGTCGGCCACTAGGGTCGCTAATCTTACTCACACAGCTACCTCATTGCGCCTCTTTTTTTCTTTGCGTCATGTGCTGTTTGGGGAGGGTTTTTTGGAAGGGACATCCTGCGTGACACTGCAGTGCCACTCCTAGATGGGCCCGGTGTTTGTGTCGGCCACTAGGGTCGCTAATCTTACTCACACAGCTACCTCATTGCGCCTCTTTTTTTCTTTGCGTCATGTGCTGTTTGGGGAGGGTTTTTTGGAAGGGACATCCTGCGTGACACTGCAGTGCCACTCCTAGATGGGCCCGGTGTTTGTGTCGGCCACTAGGGTCGCTAATCTTACTCACACAGCTACCTCATTGCGCCTCTTTTTTTCTTTGCGTCATGTGCTGTTTGGGGAGGGTTTTTTGGAAGGGACATCCTGCGTGACACTGCAGTGCCACTCCTAGATGGGCCCGGTGTTTGTGTCGGCCACTAGGGTCGCTAATCTTACTCACACAGCTACCTCATTGCGCCTCTTTTTTTCTTTGCGTCATGTGCTGTTTGGGGAGGGTTTTTTGGAAGGGCCATCCTGCGTGACACTGCAGTGCCACTCCTAGATGGGCCCGGTGTTTGTGTCGGCCACTAGGGTCGCTAATCTTACTCACACAGCTACCTCATTGGGCCTCTTTTTTTCTTTGCGTCATGTGCTGTTTGGGGAGGGTTTTTTGGAAGGGACATCCTGCGTGACACTGCAGTGCCACTCCTAGATGGGCCCGGTGTTTGTGTCGGCCACTAGGGTCGCTAATCTTACTCACACAGCGACCTCGGTGCAAATTTTAGGACTAAAAATAATATTGTGAGGTGTGAGGTGTTCAGAATAGGCTGAAAATGAGTGGAAATTATGTTTTTTGAGGTTAATAATACTTTGGGATTAAAATTACCCCCAAATTCTATGATTTAAGCTGTTTTTTAGTGTTTTTTGAAAAAAACACCCGAATCCAAAACACACCCGAATCCGACAAAAAAAAACCGGTGAGGTTTTGCCAAAACGCGGTCGAACCCAAAACACGGCCGCGGAACCGAACCCAAAACCAAAACACAAAACCCGAAAAATTTCAGGCGCTCATCTCTAGTGTGTGACCCGTTACACTGAATAGGTGAGCTCAGGATACACTCTCATGCTTATTAGTTCCACTTACACAGGCTGTGTGCGTGACCCGTTACACTGAATAGGTGAGCTCAGGATACACTGTCATGCTTATTAGTTCCACTTACACAGGCTGTGTGTGGTGACCCGTTACACTGAATAGGTGAGCTCAGGATACACTCTCATGCTTATTAGTTCCACTTACACAGGCTGTGTGTGGTAACCCGTTACACTGAATAGGGGAGCTCAGGATACACTGTCATGCTTATTACTTCCACTTACACAGGCTGTGTGTGGTGACCCGTTACACTGAATAGGTGAGCTCAGGATACACTATCATGCTTATTAGTTCCACTTACACAGGCTGTGTGTGGTGACCCGTTACACTGAATAGGGGAGCTCAGGATACACTCTCATGCTTATTAGTTCCACTTACACAGGCTGTGTGTGTGACCCGTTACACTGAATAGGTGAGCTCAGGATACACTGTCATGCATATTAGTTCCACTTACACAGGCTGTGTGTGGTGACCCGTTACACTGAATAGGGGAGCTCAGGATACACTCTCATGCTTATTAGTTCCACTTACTCAGGCTGTGTGTGTGACCCGTTACACTGAATAGGTGAGCTCAGGATACACTGTCATGCTTATTAGTTCCACTTACACAGGCTGTGTGTGGTGACCCGTTACACTGAATAGGTGAGCTCAGGATACACTCTCATGCTTATTAGTTCCACTTACACAGGCTGTGTGTGGTAACCCGTTACACTGAATAGGTGAGCTCAGGATACACTGTCATGCTTATTAGTTCCACTTACACAGGCTGTGTGTGGTGACCCGTTACACTGAATAGGTGAGTTCAGGATACACTGTCATGCTTATTACTTCCACTTACACAGGCTGTGTGTGGTGACCCGTTACACTGAATAGGGGAGCTCAGGATACACTCTCATGCTTATTAGTTCCACTTACACAGGCTGTGTGTGGTGACCCGTTACACTGAATAGGGGAGCTCAGGATACACTCTCATGCTTATTAGTTCCACTTACACAGGCTGTGTGTGTGACCCGTTACACTGAATAGGGGAGCTCAGGATACACTCTCATGCTTATTAGTTCCACTTACACAGGCTGTGTGTGTGACCCGTTACACTGAATAGGTGAGCTCAGGATACACTGTCATGCATATTAGTTCCACTTACACAGGCTGTGTGTGGTGACCCGTTACACTGAATAGGGGAGCTCAGGATACACTCTCATGCTTATTAGTTCCACTTACACAGGCTGTGTGTGTGACCCGTTACACTGAATAGGTGAGCTCAGGATACACTGTCATGCATATTAGTTCCACTTACACAGGCTGTGTGTGGTAACCCGTTACACTGAATAGGTGAGCTCAGGATACACTGTCATGCTTATTAGTTCCACTTACACAGGCTGTGTGTGGTGACCTGTTACACTGAATAGGTGAGCTCAGGATACACTGTCATGCTTATTAGTTCCACTTACACAGGCTGTGTGTGTGGTGACCCGTTACACTGAATAGGTGAGCTCAGGATACACTCTCATGCTTATTAGTTCCACTTACACAGGCTGTGTGTGGTGACCGTTACACTGAATAGGTGAGCTCAGGATACACTGTCATGCTTATTAGTTACACTTACACAGGCTGTGTGTGGTGACCCGTTACACTGAATAGGGGAGCTCAGGATACACTCTCATGCTTATTAGTTCCACTTACACAGGCTGTGTGTGGTGACCCGTTACACTGAATAGGGGAGCTCAGGATACACTGTCATGCTTATTAGTTCCACTTACACAGGCTGTGTGTGGTGACCCGTTACACTGAATAGGTGAGCTCAGGATACACTCTCATGCTTATTAGTTCCACTTACACAGGCTGTGTGTGGTGACCCGTTACACTGAATAGGTGAGCTCAGGATACACTCTCATGCTTATTACTTCCACTTACACAGGCTGTGTGTGGTGACCCGTTACACTGAATAGGGGAGCTCAGGATACACTCTCATGCTTATTAGTTCCACTTACACAGGCTGTGTGTGGTGACCCGTTACACTGAATAGGTGAGCTCAGGATACACTCTCATGCATATTAGTTCCACTTACACAGGCTGTGTGTGGTGACCCGTTACATGGAATAGGTGAGCTCAGGATACACTGTCATGCATATTAGTTCCACTTACACAGGCTGTGTGTGGTGACCCGTTACACTGAATAGGGGAGCTCAGGATACACTCTCATGCTTATTAGTTCCACTTACACAGGCTGTGTGTGTGACCCGTTACACTGAATAGGTGAGCTCAGGATACACTGTCATGCATATTAGTTCCACTTACACAGGCTGTGTGTGGTAACCCGTTACACTGAATAGGTGAGCTCAGGATACACTGTCATGCTTATTAGTTCCACTTACACAGGCTGTGTGTGGTGACCTGTTACACTGAATAGGTGAGCTCAGGATACACTGTCATGCTTATTAGTTCCACTTACACAGGCTGTGTGTGTGGTGACCCGTTACACTGAATAGGTGAGCTCAGGATACACTCTCATGCTTATTAGTTCCACTTACACAGGCTGTGTGTGGTGACCGTTACACTGAATAGGTGAGCTCAGGATACACTGTCATGCTTATTAGTTACACTTACACAGGCTGTGTGTGGTGACCCGTTACACTGAATAGGGGAGCTCAGGATACACTCTCATGCTTATTAGTTCCACTTACACAGGCTGTGTGTGGTGACCCGTTACACTGAATAGGGGAGCTCAGGATACACTGTCATGCTTATTAGTTCCACTTACACAGGCTGTGTGTGGTGACCCGTTACACTGAATAGGTGAGCTCAGGATACACTCTCATGCTTATTAGTTCCACTTACACAGGCTGTGTGTGGTGACCCGTTACACTGAATAGGTGAGCTCAGGATACACTCTCATGCTTATTACTTCCACTTACACAGGCTGTGTGTGGTGACCCGTTACACTGAATAGGGGAGCTCAGGATACACTGTCATGCTTATTACTTCCACTTACAGAGGCTGTGTGTGGTGACCCGTTACACTGAATAGGTGAGCTCAGGATACACTCTCATGCTTATTAGTTCCACTTACACAGGCTGTGTGTGGTGACCCGTTACACTGAATAGGTGAGCTCAGGATACACTCTCATGCATATTACTTCCACTTACACAGGCTGTGTGTGGTGACCCGTTACACTGAATAGGTGAGCTCAGGATACACTCTCATGCTTATTAGTTCCACTTACACAGGCTGTGTGTGGTGACCCGTTACACTGAATAGGTGAGCTCAGGATACACTCTCATGCATATTACTTCCACTTACACAGGCTGTGTGTGGTGACCCGTTACACTGAATAGGTGAGCTCAGGATACACTGTCATGTATATTAGTTCCACTTACACAGGCTGTGTGTGGTGACCCGTTACATGGAATAGGTGAGCTCAGGATACACTCTCATGCATATTAGTTACACTTACACAGGCTGTGTGTGGTGACCCGTTACACTGAATAGGTGAGCTCAGGATACACTCTCATGCTTATTAGTTCCACTTACACAGGCTGTGTGTGGTGACCCGTTACACTGAATAGGTGAGCTCAGGATACACTCTCATGCTTATTAGTTCCACTTACACAGGCTGTGTGTGGTGACCCGTTACACTGAATAGGTAAGCTCAGGATACACTGTCATGCTTATTAGTTCCACTTACACAGGCTGTGTGTGGTGACCCGTTACACTGAATAGGTGAGCTCAGGATACACTCTCATGCTTATTAGTTCCACTTACACAGGCTGTGTGTGGTGACCCGTTACACTGAATAGGTGAGCTCAGGATACACTCTCATGCTTATTAGTTCCACTTACACAGGCTGTGTGTGGTGACCCGTTACACTGAATAGGTGAGCTCAGGATACACTCTCATGCATATTACTTCCACTTACAGAGGCTGTGTGTGGTGACCCGTTAAACTGAATAGGTGAGCTCAGGATACACTGTCATGCTTATTAGTTCCACTTACACAGGCTGTGTGTGGTGACCCGTTACACTGAATAGGTGAGCTCAGGATACACTCTCATGCTTATTAGTTCCACTTACACAGGCTGTGTGTGGTGACCCGTTACACTGAATAGGTGAGCTCAGGATACACTGTCATGCTTATTAGTTCCACTTACACAGGCTGTGTGTAGTGACCCGTTACACTGAATAGGTGAGCTCAGGATACACTCTCATGCTTATTAGTTCCACTTACACAGGCTGTGTGTGGTGACCCGTTACACTGAATAGGTGAGCTCAGGATACACTGTCATGCTTATTAGTACCACTTACACAGGCTGTGTGTGGTGACCCGTTACACTGAATAGGTGAGCTCAGGATACACTCTCATGCTTATTACTTCCACTTACAGAGGCTGTGTGTGGTGACCCGTTACACTGAATAGGTGAGCTCAGGATACACTCTCATGCTTATTACTTCCACTTACACAGGCTGTGTGTGGTGACCCGTTACACTGAATAGGGGAGCTCAGGATACACTGTCATGCTTATTACTTCCACTTACAGAGGCTGTGTGTGGTGACCCGTTACACTGAATAGGTGAGCTCAGGATACACTCTCATGCTTATTAGTTCCACTTACACAGGCTGTGTGTGGTGACCCGTTACACTGAATAGGTGAGCTCAGGATACACTCTCATGCATATTACTTCCACTTACACAGGCTGTGTGTGGTGACCCGTTACACTGAATAGGTGAGCTCAGGATACACTGTCATGTATATTAGTTCCACTTACACAGGCTGTGTGTGGTGACCCGTTACATGGAATAGGTGAGCTCAGGATACACTCTCATGCATATTAGTTACACTTACACAGGCTGTGTGTGGTGACCCGTTACACTGAATAGGTGAGCTCAGGATACACTCTCATGCTTATTAGTTCCACTTACACAGGCTGTGTGTGGTGACCCGTTACACTGAATAGGTGAGCTCAGGATACACTCTCATGCTTATTAGTTCCACTTACACAGGCTGTGTGTGGTGACCCGTTACACTGAATAGGTAAGCTCAGGATACACTGTCATGCTTATTAGTTCCACTTACACAGGCTGTGTGTGGTGACCCGTTACACTGAATAGGTGAGCTCAGGATACACTCTCATGCTTATTAGTTCCACTTACACAGGCTGTGTGTGGTGACCCGTTACACTGAATAGGTGAGCTCAGGATACACTCTCATGCTTATTAGTTCCACTTACACAGGCTGTGTGTGGTGACCCGTTACACTGAATAGGTGAGCTCAGGATACACTCTCATGCATATTACTTCCACTTACAGAGGCTGTGTGTGGTGACCCGTTAAACTGAATAGGTGAGCTCAGGATACACTGTCATGCTTATTAGTTCCACTTACACAGGCTGTGTGTGGTGACCCGTTACACTGAATAGGTGAGCTCAGGATACACTCTCATGCTTATTAGTTCCACTTACACAGGCTGTGTGTGGTGACCCGTTACACTGAATAGGTGAGCTCAGGATACACTGTCATGCTTATTAGTTCCACTTACACAGGCTGTGTGTAGTGACCCGTTACACTGAATAGGTGAGCTCAGGATACACTCTCATGCTTATTAGTTCCACTTACACAGGCTGTGTGTGGTGACCCGTTACACTGAATAGGTGAGCTCAGGATACACTGTCATGCTTATTAGTACCACTTACACAGGCTGTGTGTGGTGACCCGTTACACTGAATAGGTGAGCTCAGGATACACTCTCATGCTTATTACTTCCACTTACAGAGGCTGTGTGTGGTGACCCGTTACACTGAATAGGTGAGCTCAGGATACACTCTCATGCATATTAGTTCCACTTACACAGGCTGTGTGTGGTGACCCGTTACACTGAATAGGTGAGCTCAGGATACACTCTCATGCATATTTGTTCCACTTACACAGGCTGTGTGTGGTGACCCGTTACACTGAATAGGTGAGCTCAGGATACACTCTCATGCTTATTAGTTCCACTTACACAGGCTGTGTGGTGACCCGTTACACTGAATAGGTGAGCTCAGGATACACTCTCATACATATTAGTTACACTTACACAGGCTGTGTGTGGTGACCCGTTACACTGAATAGGTGAGCTCAGGATACACTCTCATGCTTATTAGTTCCACTTACACAGGCTGTGTGGTGACCCGTTACACTGAATAGGTGAGCTCAGGATACACTGTCATGCTTATTAGTTCCACTTACACAGGCTGTGTGGTGACCCGTTACACTGAATAGGTGAGCTCAGGATACACTCTCATGCTTATTATTCCACTTACACAGGCTGTGTGTGGTGACCCGTTACACTGAATAGGTGAGCTCAGGATACACTCTCATGCTTATTACTTCCACTTACACAGGCTGTGTGTGGTGACCCGTTACACTGAATAGGTGAGCTCAGGATACACTGTCATGCTTATTAGTTCCACTTACACAGGCTGTGTGTGGTGACCCGTTACACTGAATAGGTGAGCACAGGATACACTCATGCATATTACTTCCACTTACACAGGCTGTGTGTGGTGACCCGTTACACTGAATAGGTGAGCTCAGGATACACTGTCATGCTTATTACTTCCACTTACACAGGCTGTGTGTGGTGACCCGTTACACTGAATAGGTGAGCTCAGGATACACTCTCATGCTTATTAGTTCCACTTACACAGGCTGTGTGTGGTGACCCGTTACACTGAATAGGTGAGCTCAGGATACACTGTCATGCTTATTAGTTCCACTTACACAGGCTGTGTGTGGTGACCCGTTACACTGAGTAGGTGAGCTCAGGATACACTCTCATGCATATTACTTCCACTTACACAGGCTGTGTGTGGTGACCCGTTACACTGAATAGGTGAGCTCAGGATACACTCTCATGCTTATTACTTCCACTTACACAGGCTGTGTGTGTGGTGACCCGTTACACTGAATAGGTGAGCTCAGGATACACTCTCATGCATATTACTTCCACTTACACAGGCTGTGTGTGGTGACCCGTTACACTGAATAGGTGAGCTCAGGATACACTCTCATGCTTATTAGTTCCACTTACACAGGCTGTGTGTGGTGACCCGTTACACTGAATAGGTGAGCTCAGGATACACTGTCATGCTTATTACTTCCACTTACACAGGCTGTGTGTGGTGACCCGTTACACTGAATAGGTGAGCTCAGGATATACTGTCATGCTTATTAGTTCCACTTACACAGGCTGTGTGTGGTGACCCGTTACACTGAATAGGTGAGCTCAGGATACACTGTCATGCATATTAGTTCCACGTACACAGGCTGTGTGTGGTGACCCATTACACTGAATAGGCGAGCTCAGGATACACTCTCATGCTTATTAGTTCCACTTACACAGGCTGTGTGTGGTGACCCGTTACACTGAATAGGTGAGCTCAGGATACACTCTCATGCTTATTAGTTCCACTTACACAGGCTGTGTGTGGTGACCCGTTACACTGAATAGGTGAGCTCAGGATACACTCTCATGCATATTACTTCCACTTACACAGGCTGTGTGTGGTGACCCGTTACACTGAATAGGTGAGTTCAGGATACACTGTCATGCTTATTAGTTCCACTTACACAGGCTGTGTGTCGTGACCCGTTACACTGAATAGGTGAGCTCAGGATACACTCTCATGCTTATTAGTACCACTTACACAGGCTGTGTGTGGTGACCCGTTACACTGAATAGGTGAGCTCAGGATACACTGTCATACATATTAGTTCCACTTACACAGGCTGTGTGTGGTGACCCGTTACACTGAATAGGTGAGCTCAGGATACACTGTCATGCTTATTAGTTCCACTTACACAGGCTGTGTGTGGTGACCCGTTACACTGAATAGGTGAGCTCAGGATACACTGTCATGCTTATTATTTCCACTTACACAGGCTGTGTGTGGTGACCCGTTACACTGAATAGGTGAGCTCAGGATACACTGTCATGCTTATTACTTCCACTTACACAGGCTGTGTGTGGTGACCCGTTACACTGAATAGGTGAGCTCAGGATACACTGTCATGCTTATTAGTTCCACTTACACAGGCTGTGTGTGGTGACCCGTTACACTGAATAGGTGAGCTCAGGATACACTCTCATGCTTATTAGTTCCACTTACACAGGCTGTGTGTGGTGACCCGTTACACTGAATAGGTGATCTCAGGATACACTCTCATGCTTATTACTTCCACTTACAGAGGCTGTGTGTGGTGACCCGTTACACTGAATAGGTGAGCTCAGGATACACTCTCATGCATATCAGTTCCACTTACACAGGCTGTGTGTGGTGACCCGTTACACTGAATAGGTGAGCTCAGGATACACTGTCATGCTTATTAGTTCCACTTACACAGGCTGTGTGTGGTGACCCGTTACATGGAATAGGTGAGCTCAGGATACACTCTCATGCATATTAGTTACACTTACACAGGCTGTGTGTGGTGACCCGTTACACTGAATAGGTGAGCTCAGGATACACTGTCATGCTTATTAGTTCCACTTACACAGGCTGTGTGTGGTGACCCGTTACACTGAATAGGTGAGCTCAGGATACACTCTCATGCTTATTAGTTCCACTTACACAGGCTGTGTGTGGTGACCCGTTACACTGAATAGGTGAGCTCAGGATACACTGTCATGCTTATTAGTTCCACTTACACAGGCTGTGTGTGGTGACCCGTTACACTGAATAGGTGAGCTCAGGATACACTCTCATGCTTATTAGTACCACTTACACAGGCTGTGTGTGGTGACCCGTTACACTGAATAGGTGAGCTCAGGATACACTCTCATGCTTATTAGTACCACTTACACAGGCTGTGTGTGGTGACCCGTTACACTGAATAGGTGAGCTCAGGATACACTCTCATGCTTATTAGTTCCACTTACACAGGCTGTGTGTGGTGACCCGTTACACTGAATAGGTGAGCTCAGGATACACTCTCATGCATATTACTTCCACTTACACAGGCTGTGTGTGGTGACCCGTTACACTGAATAGGTGAGCTCAGGATACACTCTCATGCTTATTACTTCCACTTACACAGGCTGTGTGTGGTGACCGTTACACTGAATAGGTGAGCTCAGGATACACTCTCATGCTTATTACTTCCACTTACAGAGGCTGTGTGTGGTGACCCGTTACACTGAATAGGTGAGCTCAGGATACACTCTCATGCTTATTAGTTCCACTTACACAGGCTGTGTGTGGTGACCCGTTACACTGAATAGGTGAGCTCAGGATACTCTCATGCTTATTAGTTCCACTTACACAGGCTGTGTGTGGTGACCCGTTACACTGAATAAGTGAGCTCAGGATACACTGTCATGCATATTAGTTCCACTTACACAGGCTGTGTGTGGTGACCCGTTACACTGAATAGGTGAGCTCAGGATACACTGTCATGCTTATTACTTCCACTTACACAGGCTGTGTGTGGTGACCCGTTACACTGAATAGGGGAGCTCAGGATACACTCTCATGCTTATTAGTACCACTTACACAGGCTGTGTGTGGTGACCCGTTACACTGAATAGGTGATCTCAGGATACACTGTCATGCTTATTACTTCCACTTACACAGGCTGTGTGTGGTGACCCGTTACACTGAATAGGTGAGCTCAGGATACACTCTCATACATATTAGTTCCACTTACACAGGCTGTGTGTGGTGACCCGTTACACTGAATAGGTGAGCTCAGGATACACTGTCATGCTTATTAGTTCCACTTACACAGGCTGTGTGTGGTGACCCGTTACACTGAATAGGTGAGCTCAGGATACACTCTCATGCTTATTAGTTCCACTTACACAGGCTGTGTGTGGTGACCCGTTACACTGAATAGGTGAGCTCAGGATACACTGTCATGCTTATTAGTTCCACTTACACAGGCTGTGTGTGGTGACCCGTTACACTGAATAGGTGAGCTCAGGATACACTCTCATGCTTATTAGTACCACTTACACAGGCTGTGTGTGGTGACCCGTTACACTGAATAGGTGAGCTCAGGATACACTCTCATGCTTATTAGTACCACTTACACAGGCTGTGTGTGGTGACCCGTTACACTGAATAGGTGAGCTCAGGATACACTCTCATGCTTATTAGTTCCACTTACACAGGCTGTGTGTGGTGACCCGTTACACTGAATAGGTGAGCTCAGGATACACTCTCATGCATATTACTTCCACTTACACAGGCTGTGTGTGGTGACCCGTTACACTGAATAGGTGAGCTCAGGATACACTCTCATGCTTATTACTTCCACTTACACAGGCTGTGTGTGGTGACCGTTACACTGAATAGGTGAGCTCAGGATACACTCTCATGCT
The DNA here is from genome assembly GCF_028390025.1 of Pseudophryne corroboree. Taxonomy (NCBI): domain Eukaryota; kingdom Metazoa; phylum Chordata; class Amphibia; order Anura; family Myobatrachidae; genus Pseudophryne; species Pseudophryne corroboree. The sequence continues at coordinate 722,958 of NW_026967556.1, read as the reverse complement.
TATTACTTCCACTTACACAGGCTGTGTGTGGTGACCGTTACACTGAATAGGTGAGCTCAGGATACACTGTCATGCTTATTAGTTCCACTTACACAGGCTGTGTGTGGTGACCCGTTACACTGAATAGGTGAGCTCAGGATACACTCTCATGCTTATTAGTTCCACTTACACAGGCTGTGTGTGGTGACCCGTTACACTGAATAGGTGAGCTCAGGATACACTCTCATGCTTATTAGTTCCACTTACACAGGCTGTGTGTGGTGACCCGTTACACTGAATAGGTGAGCTCAGGATACACTGTCATGCATATTAGTTCCACTTACACAGGCTGTGTGTGGTGACCCGTTACACTGAATAGGTGAGCTCAGGATACACTGTCATGCTTATTACTTCCACTTACACAGGCTGTGTGTGGTGACCCGTTACACTGAATAGGGGAGCTCAGGATACACTCTCATGCTTATTAGTACCACTTACACAGGCTGTGTGTGGTGACCCGTTACACTGAATAGGTGATCTCAGGATACACTGTCATGCTTATTACTTCCACTTACACAGGCTGTGTGTGGTGACCCGTTACACTGAATAGGTGAGCTCAGGATACACTCTCATACATATTAGTTCCACTTACACAGGCTGTGTGTGGTGACCCGTTACACTGAATAGGTGAGCTCAGGATACACTCTCATGCATATCAGTTCCACTTACACAGGCTGTGTGTGGTGACCCGTTACACTGAATAGGTGAGCTCAGGATACACTGTCATGCTTATTAGTTCCACTTACACAGGCTGTGTGTGGTGACCCGTTACACTGAATAGGTGAGCTCAGGATACACTCTCATGCTTATTATTTCCACTTACACAGGCTGTGTGTGGTGACCCGTTACACTGAATAGGTGAGCTCAGGATACACTGTCATGCTTATTAGTTCCACTTACACAGGCTGTGTGTGGTGACCCGTTACACTGAATAGGTGATCTCAGGATACACTGTCATGCTTATTATTTCCACTTACACAGGCTGTGTGTGGTGACCCGTTACACTGAATAGGTGAGCTCAGGATACACTCTCATGCTTATTATTTCCACTTACACAGGCTGTGTGTGGTGACCCGTTACACTGAATAGGTGAGCTCAGGATACACTGTCATGCTTATTAGTTCCACTTACACAGGCTGTGTGTGTGGTGACCCGTTACACTGAATAGGTGAGCTCAGGATACACTCTCATGCTTATTATTTCCACTTACACAGGCTGTGTGTGGTGACCCGTTACACTGAATAGGTGAGCTCAGGATACACTCTCATGCATATTAGTTACACTTACACAGGCTGTGTGTGGTGACCCGTTACACTGAATAGGTGAGCTCAGGATACACTGTCATGTATATTAGTTCCACTTACACAGGCTGTGTGTGGTGACCCGTTACATGGAATAGGTGAGCTCAGGATACACTCTCATGCTTATTATTTCCACTTACACAGGCTGTGTGTGGTGACCCGTTACACTGAATAGGTGAGCTCAGGATACACTCTCATGCATATTACTTCCACTTACACAGGCTGTGTGTGGTGACCCGTTACACTGAATAGGTGAGCTCAGGATACACTCTCATACATATTAGTTACACTTACACAGGCTGTGTGTGGTGACCCGTTACACTGAATAGGTGAGTTCAGGATACACTGTCATGCATATTAGTACCACTTACACAGGCTGTGTGTGGTGATCCGTTACACTGAATAGGTGAGCTCAGGATACACTGTCATGTATATTAGTTCCACTTACACAGGCTGTGTGTGGTGACCCGTTACACTGAATAGGTGAGCTCAGGATACACTCTCATGCTTATTACTTCCACTTACACAGGCTGTGTGTGGTGACCCGTTACACTGAATAGGTGAGCTCAGGATACACTCTCATGCATATTTGTTCCACTTACACAGGCTGTGTGTGGTGACCCGTTACATGGAATAGGTGAGCTCAGGATACACTGTCATGCATATTTGTTCCACTTACACAGGCTGTGTGTGGTGACCCGTTACACTGAATAGGTGAGCTCAGGATACACTGTCATGCTTATTACTTCCACTTACACAGGCTGTGTGTGGTGACCCGTTACACTGAATAGGTGAGCTCAGGATACACTGTCATGCATATTTGTTCCACTTACACAGGCTGTGTGTGGTGACCCGTTACACTGAATAGGTGAGCTCAGGATACACTGTCATGTATATTAGTTCCACTTACACAGGCTGTGTGTGGTGACCCGTTACACTGAACAGGTGAGCTCAGGATACACTGTCATGCTTATTACTTCCACTTACACAGGCTGTGTGTGGTGACCTGTTACACTGAATAGGTGAGCTCAGGATACACTGTCATGCTTATTAGTTCCACTTACACAGGCTGTGTGTGGTGACCCGTTACACTGAATAGGTGAGCTCAGGATACACTGTCATGTATATTAGTTACACTTACACAGGCTGTGTGTGGTGACCCGTTACACTGAATAGGTGAGCTCAGGATACACTGTCATGTATATTAGTTCCACTTACACAGGCTGTGTGTGGTGACCCGTTACACTGAATAGGTGAGCTCAGGATACACTCTCATGCTTATTAGTTCCACTTACACAGGCTGTGTGTGGTGACCCGTTACACTGAATAGGTGAGCTCAGGATACACTGTCATGCTTATTAGTTCCACTTACACAGGCTGTGTGTGTGGTGACCTGTTACACTGAATAGGTGAGCTCAGGATACACTCTCATGCTTATTAGTTCCACTTACACAGGCTGTGTGTGGTGACCCGTTACACTGAATAGGTGAGCTCAGGATACACTCTCATACATATTAGTTCCACTTACACAGGCTGTGTGTGGTGACCCGTTACATTGAATAGGTGAGCTCAGGATACACTCTCATGCTTATTAGTTCCACTTTACACAGGCTGTGTGTGGTGACCCGTTACACTGAATAGGTGAGCTCAGGATACACTCTCATGCTTATTAGTTCCACTTACACAGGCTGTGTGTGGTGACCGTTACACTGAATAGGTGAGCTCAGGATACACTCTCATGCTTATTACTTCCACTTACACAGGCTGTGTGTGGTGACCCGTTACACTGAATAGGTGAGCTCAGGATACACTCTCATGCTTATTAGTTCCACTTACACAGGCTGTGTGTGGTGACCCGTTACACTGAATAGGTGAGCTCAGGATACACTGTCATGCTTATTAGTTCCACTTACACAGGCTGTGTGTGGTGACCCGTTACACTGAATAGGTGAGCTCAGGATACACTCTCATGCATATTACTTCCACTTACACAGGCTGTGTGTGGTGACCCGTTACACTGAATAGGTGAGCTCAGGATACACTCTCATGCTTATTACTTCCACTTACAGAGGCTGTGTGTGGTGACCCGTTACACTGAATAGGTGAGCTCAGGATACACTGTCATGCTTATTAGTTCCACTTACACAGGCTGTGTGTGGTGACCCGTTACACTGAATAGGGGAGCTCAGGATACACTCTCATGCTTATTAGTTCCACTTACACAGGCTGTGTGTGTGGTGACCTGTTACACTGAATAGGTGAGCTCAGGATACACTGTCATGCTTATTAGTTCCACTTACACAGGCTGTGTGTGGTGACCCGTTACACTGAATAGGTGAGCTCAGGATACACTCTCATGCATATTGGTTCCACTTACAGAGACAGATGGCATTGTGTGACCTCTCTGTTACAGTGATAAGCTGACCCCCAGAATATGTTCTCTTGCATCATAACTAAGCTATTATGTGACAGCAAACCCCCAGCAGACCGTTCCCAGTAGTTATATCACAGACACCGTTTTATAGATGTGACGCGCAAGTCTACTGACGTTATCAGAGATAATTTGCTCTTATTGAGACACAAACTGACATTTCTGAACTGTTAAAGTTTTAATGCTGTTAAATAAACTAAATGTACGGTTATCTTTGTCTGTACTAAGAACTATTGTTTATACCAAGGATTATCGGTTATCAGCAAAAGTTGTATTCAATTCAGGAGTCAAATGTAGATACATTTGTTCCAATATATATACATATATACAGGGGTAAAGAATGTGTGGGATTCAAACAATTACAGGCGCTGGAAACATTTTTTAAATACTTAACAATGCGTTTCTAGGGTAGATTTCACTCTACTGTGTGTATAGAATTTTGTTTTCTTCCACAGGACGTCCTTTCCTCTCGTGTGGATGTTACCATAGGAGAAAAATAATACAAATGTGTAATAAAGTTTTTAACTGCACATAAGTCTCTCTTGTTGCTATGCACTTTAAACAGCAAGGATAATGTTCGATTCTTTGAAGAGGCGTACCCCAACTCACTTTTCCACACAATGGGTTAAACCCATAAAGGTATCTTTTATCCACCACTGTGTCAGAAAAAATAAATCTGGTGATGAACCCTTATAACCACGAAGAATAAGCGTACCGCACTTACAGAAAAGGAGACTGGTTCAGCCACATAAAGGTTTCTTTCGTGGATGACTTTCTATTCCTTTCTGCAAGGTGCTTTTTCCTCTCGTGTGGGTGTCACCATGGAAGAGAAGAATTGTATATATATGTGTGTAGTAACGTTTTTAACTAAATGAAATTATTCTTCATTACTGTGTACATTCACACATAAGGAAGTGATAGTTATTTTACTGGGAAAGCGTACCCCAACTCACTTTTCACATAGAAGGTAAAAGCCGTAAAGGTATCTTTTATCCACCATTGTGTCAGATAAAAAGCAATCTAATGATGAGCCCTTTTGACCAAGAGGGATAAGCGTACCTCACTCACAGAAAAAGGAGGCTGCTTCAGGCACATAAAGGTTTCTTTCATGAGTGGCTCTCTATTTCTTTCGACAAGATGTCAAATCCTCTCGTGTAGGTGTCACCATAGAAAATAATTTGTATATATATGTGTAGTAATGTTTTTAACTAAACACCGTTCTTATTCGCTACTGTACACTTTCATATATAGGAAGGTGATGTTTATTTCAATGAAGAAACGTACCCCAACTCACTTCTCAAATAGATGATAGAAGACCATAAAAGTTTATTTTATCCACCACTGTGCTAAAACCATGTCAGTCTGGTGGTGAACCCTTTAACCCAAAGGAATAGGCGGACCTCACACAAGACAGAGCTGATAGAAGCACATAAAGGTTTCTTTTTGTGTTCAGTAGATAAATGTAAGGTGTACCCTACTCACAGAGAGGGTACACCTTACCCCGCACATCTGGGTTTCTTTGGGAGACTGAATGTGCTGGTCAAACAAGGCTCTCGTCTCCGTGCATAGGGGGTAATTCCAAGTTGATCGCAGCAGGATTTTTGTTAGCAAATGGGCAAAACCATTTGCTAACAAACCAACAAACCATCTGCCTCCAGGGGAGGCAGATTTAACATGTGCAGGGAGAGTTAGATTGGGGGGGAGGGTTCAATCTGCAATCTACTTTGCAGTGTAAAATAAGGCAGCCAGTATTTACCCTGCACAGAAACAAAATAACCCACCCAAATCTAACTCTCTCTGCAAATGTTATATCTGCCTCCCCTGGAGTGCACATGGTTTTGCCCATTTGCTAACAAAAATCCTGCAGCGATCAACTTGGAATTACCCCCATCGTGTTCCCCAATAGTGGTGTATTAGTCAGAAAAAAAAAATTCTCACCCACAATGGGTCCACATGAAATGGATATAGTTTTTATTAAAAAGAAAACAAACAGATATTTTTTAAAAAAATTACAGAGTCTGAAAAGGTGGTAGCAGCAAGACTCTAACATAAAATACAAAAAAACAATCCAAAAAGCACAAGGTAAAATTTGCATGTACAGAAAATTAACTTAAAAAAGTTTTTGGTTAATACCTAAGTGGTATATTGGAATGGATCCACACTCTCAGCTGGTGGACATGTTTCTGCCTGTCATAGGCCTTAATCAAGACTTCTGTGCAGTTAAAAACTTTATTACACATTTGTATTATTTTTTCTCCTATGGTAACATCCACACGAGAGGAAAGGACGTCCTGTGGAGAAAACAGGATTCTATCTACACAGTGGAGTGGAATCTACCCTAGAAACACATTAAGTATTTAAAAATGTTTCCAGCGCCTGTAATTGATCGAGTCCCACACATTCTTTATCTTTGATTTGTACAATCTTTGAATCATTGGTGAGGTTCATTTGTGGTGAATCATTTTGCGGGCGGCTCCTAGTGCGCCATTTATTGCGGTTCACAAAATTCTCTTTTCCAACCATTGTCATATATACAGGGGTGTAGCGAGGGTGGCTCCGGTGGAGTGCGAGCTCTGAGGGCGCACTGCCACCCCCTTCCGCGGGCCACTGTGCTGGCAGCCGCAGAGTAGAAGCAGTGGCGGCGCACACTAACTTGGAGACTAGGTAGGGATCAGGGCAGGCCAGAGGTGACAGCTGGAGACAATGACAGGCGGAGAAACGCGTCAAGTGGGACCCCTGCCTATGTGGACATAAGTAATCTTGAAAGCAGCCTTCACCTCTTCCAGTGCCGGTGAGAATCTGTGCGACCGCGCTCATCACGGGCCAGCGTCCAGCTGATAGCAGAGCCTGCAAACTTACTGCAAAAATGTTGTGGAAAAAAGAAATGGGAGCGCTGAATGAGTCTAATATATAAATTTATCAATAAAATGGTGTTTTAATAAACACATTATTAAAAATAAAATACATGAAATAGCCTAATAAAACATTGAAACAGTATAATGGTGAAAAATCACATAAGTGTATATAAATGAATAAGTAAATAAGACTGCAATATATCTCCTGAACCGATGTATGTAAAGAAAGTCTTATAGACCTTGATTAAAAGATGCACTGATGCTTCATAGAATTCATCCGTGCGTCCACGAACTGAAATAAGTGTAGGTGGGAGACTGATAAGAGGTACCTCTGTTGGAAATCACTTGAAATGTACGGTCTCTCCTCTCCTTATGCACATACAAGCCTCATTGGCGGACAGTGTCCCAATGTTGGAAATGCAGACACCGGCGCTGTATTAATGTGTAATGATACTTCATTTCATTTCCTTCTGATGAAACGGCCAGTGCTACAGGCCGAGAAACGCGTTAAGGTACTCCATTGACGGAATCCACCTGACTGCCATATTCTCCTGACACCTTTAGAGTTGTATACACTGAGTGGAGCTTAGCCGCAATCAACGGATATTTTTCCAGCGGCTAGATAACCTGCCTTCCCTCTACACTGTGGCGTTGCACATCCAGATTGGTACAGCGCTTACAGCGGAGAAGTATAGCCGCAAACAAACGGATAGTTCACCAGCGGCATGACCAGCTGTACTCCCATTGCATCGAGCCGCTGCATACCCGGCTCAGTACAGCAATCTCAACGGAGAGGCTCCTCCATCAGGTGATACACTACAAGAGAATTTGATTCCTTTATACCATTACCATCGACTCATTGCACATTAATACAGCGCAGGTGTCCGCATTTCCAACATTGGGACACTGTCCGCCAATGAGGCTTGTATGTGCATAAGGAGAGGAGAGACCGTACATTTCAACAGTGATTTCCAACAGAGGTACCTCTTATCAGTCTCCCACCTACACTTATTTCAGGGGACACTTGTTAAATTGTGGATATGGCACATCTTCACTAAGAACTCTCACTTGCACTGTATGTACTAAACGGGGACGCCCGTCAGAACATATACAGCTGGCATTAGCAGTTTTTTCAAAGGAGACCGTTAATCATTCTGACTTTAATTTGTAAATTTTAGCGTGTCTACCATCAAGAGACATTGCCTAGTTTATACATCACAACGCTGTCCCAGCGGGAGGATTCAAGCCATTGTGAATTTCTGTGTTACCTATCCCTCTAGATATGTCTGGGCTGTGAGTTATACAGTGATTTCATAGAGTTCTCAGGAGGCTGCGTATATCAGTGTGGTTATTGAGTGTATAAATGTGCATTGTGGAGAAAACTTGTATCACACAACCATATGATACATTGCTTCAATTAGAAGAGAAAGAAATATATCTGCTAGTGGAACCACTGTGTTAGCAGCACTAGTTATTGTAGGGAGGTTGCTTTAAGGTCCACATGAATTATTTATAGATTAGGGGGTATCCAATAGATCATGTGATATTGTTTTTAATGAACTTTTAAGAAAAAGCCTTTATTTTGTACAGCGCTTTCTATTTATTTTTATGTTTTTGTAATACTTTGGGAATCAACCCTTTGGGAGCAGCAGTCGTCAATAAGGCGAGGAGAATTACTTGGTATATACTAGCAGTCCTCAATAAGGCGAGGAGAATTACTTGGTATATACTAGCAGTCCTCAATAAGGCGAGGAGAATTACTTGGTATATACTAGCAGTCCTCAATAAGGCGAGGAGAATTACTTGGTATATACTAGCATTCTTGGAAGTTAGGACAGCGGACACATTTTAGCTTAGCGCTTTTTTCTAGTTTGATTTGGCACTCCGAGATTAGACATTATGGCATAATTAGACGGGAATATAAAACAGAATTAATAAAAGAAGCTATAATGCAATAAATAAATGCAAACAAAAGCTTTTATTATGAAATACAGGGGAGTATCCGCACCATATAGATGTAACATACAACAAACCACCGCAGATGGAACCCGGGTGACTCTAATGCACATGGTAATGTACAGGGTATATATGGACAGGATCTTGTATCAGAAAACACTCGGCACTCCTGATCAAGATGAGTGTCTGCAACAAGTTAGGCAAACTACAAGTGAAAACACGTTCCAATGGCCGCCATATTGTCGTGCAGCAATACAGATTGTGCAAACTGGTATTACACATTCACATTTACACAAAGCACAAGATACAAAATAAACAGCAGAAAAAAGACCTAAGCATTTGGGATGTATTATTTAGGAAGTAAATAGAGGTACATTAATGAAAAGCGTGAGTAACAGTCATCAGTCTGCTTGTGAAGGTCTCTAGAGTGGAGGCCTCTTGGACTGTGCAAGGCAGTGAGTTCCATGGTCAGGGCTACAAAGCTAAACGTCAACCCATAAATGAATGACAGGAGATTTTTGGTACTACTGGTAACAGTCCTTTATCTGTAGAAGCCAGCAAGCAGGGCAGTAAGGAGGCAGAAGCTGCTTCTAGTACCTTGGACCATGTAATGTTGGGCTGGGAAGGTCAGTTAGCCAATTATGAAATAGATTTGTCATCTTACAGGCAGCCGGTGAAGGGAGTAGAGAATGGGTGTTAGGAGGCAGGAACGGGCTGGTTAGGTAACAGCTTGGCTGCTGCATTCTGTACTAGCTGCAAGCTCTGTAATTCTTTTGCTGGGTGACCCAGGTAGATGGCATTGCAGTAGTCTATGAACTTCTGAGGGAATCAAGTGCCTGATTCTGGCTATGGTCCACAGATGGAAGAATGAGGATTTGTATGTGGCAGATACCTGATGTATGTGTCAGCCACAAACCAGGACAACACAAAGATTCAGCACATGTTTAGTATTTTGCAATTCTGAACACCAAAGCAAAAATCCAGATGGTTGGTAAAGCTGTAGTCTTGTCCTTTGTTGGTGAGCTTCTATTATGTTTCACAAAGACTGAGTCACAGCCAACTGGTATCATCCACCCCTGGCGCTCAGCTAGACAACCGTTTAGGATTGGTATTCGGTTCTCAGTACATGGAGCAAAAAGCAGGTCATCAGCATAGCAGTAGTAGACCAGGCCATGACGTCTGATTATATCACCCAGTGGTAGCATGTATATTTTATAAAGCATAAGAGATCGGATTCACCCTTGAGGAACATTGGACGGCAGTGATAATTATACTCCAGAAGATGTAAATGGTTCCGTACTTGGGTAATGTCTAATATGTTCAACAAGAGCAGATTTATTTCTCTCACAGCATGAAAATGGCTTCTCATCTGTGAAATCGCTGATGTTTAACAAGAACTGATTTCCGTGCAAAACATTTCCCACACTGAGAACAGGAAAATGGCTTCTCACCTGTGTGACTCCTCTGATGTCTAACAAGATGTGATGTCGATGAAAAACATTTCCCACACTCAGAACAGGAAAATGGCTTCTCACCTGTGTGACTCCTCTGATGTATAACAAGATGTGATGTCGATGAAAAACATTTCCCACACTCAGAACAGGAAAATGGCTTCTCACCTGTGTGACTTCTCTGATGTATAACTAAATGTGATTTGTGTGCAAAACATTTCCCACACTCAGAACAGGAATACGGCTTCTCACCTATGTGACTTCTCTCATGTCTAACAAGAGCTGATTTCTGTGTAAAACATATCCCACACTCAGAACAGGAATATGGCTTCTCACCTGTGTGACTTCTCTGATGCATAACAAGATGTGATGTCGATGAAAAACATTTCCCACACTCAGAACAGGAAAATGGCTTCTCACCTGTGTGACTCCTCTGATGTCTTCCAAGATGTGATGTCGATGAAAAACATTTCCCACACTCAGAACAGGAAAATGGCATCTCACCTGTGTGACTTCTCTGATGTATAACAAAATATGATTTATGTGCAAAACATTTCCCACACTCAGAACAGGAAAATGGCATCTCACCTGTGTGACTTCTCTGATGTATAACAAAATATGATTTGTGTGCAAAACATTTCCCACACTCAGAACAGGAAAATGGCTTCTCACCTGTGTGACTTCTCTGATGTATAACAAGATGTGATTTCAGTGCAAAACATTTCCCACACTCAGAACAGGAATACGGCTTCTCACCTGTGTGACTTCTCTGATGTATAACAAGAGCTGATTTCTGTGTAAAACATATCCCACACTCAGAACAGGAATATGGCTTCTCACCTGTGTGACTTCTCTCATGTCTAACAAGATATGATTTATATGTAAAACATTTCCCACACTCAGAACATGGAAATGGACTCTCACCTGCCTTAGCTGTCTGATTGGTAATACGCTTTGTGTTCTGTGTAAAACATTTGGCATCTACAGAACAGGGAAACACTGAATCTACTCTCAGAGCTATAACAGATGCACCAATATCAGAGTGATCAGGAGAACATTCCCCAGGATCAGGGGGATCAGCTGATAGAGCTGGATGTATAATTGGGGTAATGGGGTTAGCTCCTGGAGAATCCTGTCTACTGTCGTTATCGGTTATTTCAGAATCCAGGGATAACATTAGATGTCCTTCTGAGATGTTCCTGCTTGTGTGCCCATCTGCTGGAAATAAAATACATTAATATATAAAATGAATAGACAATACACAGGGTGTTACAGGACACAATATATAATTCTATAACTGACATGTTTTACCTGAAATCATTGCTTTTATGTTTATTAAAAAACAAAAAAAAGCTAGGATGCTTAGACTGGAGCTTGATCAACACTGAACGCTCATGTGGGATTACTAGAGGTGACATGGACGCTCATGTGGGAGTACTAGAGGTGACAAATGCAAAATCATGCACTTGGGTCTCAAAAATCCAAAGGCTAAATATAGTATTAATGGCACTATACTGGAAACTACTGAGGAGGAAAGGGATCTAGGAGTCACTATTTCAGATGACTTAAAGGTAGGTAAGCAATGTAACAAAGCAATGAGGAAGGCTAGTCAGATGCTTGGCTGCATTGGGAGAGGAATCAGCAGCAGAAATAAATAAGTAATAATGCCATTGTATAGGTCATTGCTACGGCCTCATCTAGAATACAGTGTTCAATTCTGGAGGCCATATCTTCAAAAGGATATTAATACATTAGAAACTGTACAAAGAAGGGCAACTAAAATGGTGCATGGCCTACATCACAAAACATACCCAGAAAGACTAAGAAATCTCAATATGTATAGTTTGGAGCAGAGAAGGGAAAGGGGGGACTTGATAGAAAACTTTCAAATATACCAAGGGTTTTAACAAAATCCAGGAGGGAAACATTCTCCAAATGAAGAGAAGCAATAGGACACGGGGACATGCACTGAGACTGGAGGGGGGGGGGGGGGTTCAGTGGAAATTTGCGGGAAAATTACTTCACAGGAACGGTAGTGGACAAGTGGAATAGCCTCCCATCGGAGGTGGTAAAGGCTAAGACAGTAGAGCAATTTAAACATGCATGGGATAGACAAAGGATATCCTTACAAAGAAATAAGGATCAAACAAGGTTAGAGATAAAAATAATGTAAAAAAAAAAAAAAGGGGGCAGACTAGATGGGCCAAGTGGTTCTTATCTGCCGTCAAATTCTATGTTTCTATGATATGGACGCTCATGTGGGACTACTAGAGGTGACATGGACGCTCATGTGGGATTACTAGAGGTGACATGGACGCTCATGTGGGATTACTAGAGGTGACATGGGCGCTCGTAGGTTTACTAGAGGTGACATGGGCGCTCATGTGGGATTACTAGAGGTGACATGGACGCTCATGTGGGATTACTAGAGGTGACATGGACGCTCATGTGGGATTACTAGAGGTGACATGGACGTTCATGTGGGATTACTAGAGGTGACACGGACGCTCATGTGGGATTACTAGAGGTGACACGGACGCTCATGTGGGATTGCTAGAGTGGACCATGGATGCTCATGTGGGATTACTAGAGGTTACATGGACGCTCATGTGGGATTACTAGAGGTGACATGGACGCTCATGTGGGATTACTAGAGGTGACATGGGCGCTCATATGGGATTACTAGAGGTGACATGAATGCTCATGTGGGATTACTACAGGTGACATGGGCTTTGCAATAATAAAACAGCAAAGAAGAGAAAGTGCTGTCCTGTTTGCGCAATAATAATAGGATTTTAATATACCTACCGGTAAATCCTTTTTTCGTAGTCCGTAGAGGATGTTGGGGATGCATCAAAGACCATGGGGTATAGACGGGTCCTGTGGAGCCTTGGGCACTATAAAATTTGAATAGTGTAGGTTGGCTCCTCCCTCTATGCCACTCCTCCAGACCTCAGTTTAGGAACTGTGCCCGAGGAGATGGACAACCTCGAGAGAGGATACTACAAAATTGTGTGGTGAGATTTCACCAAATCACACTGAATTTATAACATGCAACCACATGTAACTCAATGAAAACATGTCAGTATACATGACCAAAGAGTGGCAACAAATGCTGCCATTACTGAACAAGTAACAACCGTGCAGGAAAACATCAGCACTGGGCGGGCGCCCAACATCCTCTATGGACTACGAGAAAAGGATTTACCGGTAGGTATATTAAAATCCTATTTTCTCTTATTTCCTAGAGGATGTTGGGGATGCATCAAAGACCATGGGGCCTATACCAAAGCTCCCACTAGGGGAGGGAAAGTGCTGATGTACCCTGCAAACTAATTGACCCAACTGGAGGTCATCAGAGGCTAAAGTATCAAACTTGTAGAACTTAGCAAATGCGTTTGATCCTGCCCACGCAACTGCTCAGCAAATTTGTAGTGCCGAGACACCTCGGGCAGATGTCCAGAAAGAGCCCACTATACGAGTAGAGTGATGCTTTACCGATTTAGGTTCCGGCAAACCTGCCGCAGAAAACATGCTGAATAGTACATTCGATCCAGCGAGAAATAGTCTGCTTAGAAGCGGCACACCCAATTTTAATCGGGATCAATGCTCTTCACATATACCTTCAAAGCCCGGACCACGTCCAAGGACTTACTGAAGTAGAAATGTCAGTAGCCACTGACACCACAACAGGTTGGTTGATATGAGAAACCGACACAACCCGTAGAAGGATTTGTTGACGCGTCCTTAGCGCAACTCAAAATTCATGAAAAAACAAAGAGGGCTCTTGTGGGATAAGGCCCCGCATTCCAACACCCGCCTTGCGGATGTCAATGCTAACAAAGTGATCAGCTTTCATGTAAGAAACTGAAATTCTGCCTCTCATAAAGGTTCAATGAATCTGAATGCAGGACTTGTAACATAACAGCAACATCCTATGGCTCCGTAGGAGGCACACAAAAAAAAAGAGGCTGTATCCACAGAATCCCTTTCAAGAAAGTCTGCACCGCAGGAAATGCAGCCAATGGTTTCCGGAAGAAAAAACAAACAAGGCCGAAAACTGAACCTTGAGCAAGCCTAATCGTAGGCCCACAACCACACGGGACTGTGGAAAGAGAAGGAAAAGACCTAAGTGGAACCCCACTAAAGGAAGTTTCTTGGACGTACACCAAGACATCTTTCCTCCAATAACTATGGTAAAGTCTTGACGTGACTCCATCCCCTGCCTGAATAGCATAGGGATGACTTTGCTCGGAATACCATTCCGAGCTAATATCAGCCGCACAACTTCCATATCATCAAACTGATATGCGGTAAGTGTTTATTAAGAACTGACCCCTGCATACGCAGGTCCTTTTGATGATGCGGAAGCCTTCAAACCTTAGGAAGTAACCTGAGAGCCTGAAAACAAGCTCTCCTTGGCCGTCCCAGGGCAATGAGGGACGCTAGATTTTATGTTCCATTAAGTGTAACTGGAGAGAACACCTCCACTGACTAAACGCCCCTGGAACCAACAGAGGGCTGACTGCCACTGAATGTGGGTTTGTTCTGGAACCCAGTGTCCAAAACTTTATTTTGAGATAAAACATTCGTTCCACCCTACAGAGGAACGTACCAAATGTTTTAGTTTTTTGACGTAAACTATGTCAGTCCGACCTTCGTTACAGAATGCTTGTGCGAAGAAGTCAGACAAGTCGTGGAAGTTCTCCCCTTGCGCGAATGTCTGTCAAACTTTCTCCTGAGAGAGGAGGATCCAGGTCCGGCTTCTGAACCTGCGTTCCTCGAGTAGATGGAACCATTTTACCCCTTTTCATGGAATGAAATCTAGGTGGAAGCTCAACGGCGTGCTCACTGTTACATCCCAAGATGTGCTCTGAACACTTGTCCTAGAGATTTCGCTAGAAGAACTCGTTCTGGAATCGTTAAATTACGCCACAGCAGTGCTGTGAGATATTATGGGATTAGGGAAGATGTGAACATCTGGACAAGGATCCTCTGCAACTACGAGAGGCCTAAGAACCTCCGGAACTGATCTAACAGTGTCGCATTGCCAACCATATGTAGGTATGAAGCAAAGGTCAAGTGGGAAGCGGGCCTAGCCCCGCCAGTCGTAGAGACTGCCTTTCCAAATGGAAATCAGAGATTTAGTTTCCAAATTTCTTTTGATAATTCCGCCAGGTGGGAGCCAGTTAAGTCATTGACTTGCAACCGTAGGTAATGCATACCCGTAGCGGATCCCTGTCTCCCACCTGAGTGGACTTCCAGGGGGAAGCGTCATGCGAAAATAGTAGGTGGAACAGATGTCATATTCTGTTCCTGCCCCTCCTTTCCTGAAAAAAAGGCGGGGACCTCGTGACCTTACCGTTATCCGGCCCCTAGGGTCAAGAAAAGAGCATCCCTACCAATCGAACATTTATATACATATATAAAATTCTAACAGAGGTCCTGCATACTTTCCAATAGTACTGGAAACCCATGCACCCACAATAGGTGGCCTGAAGACAGTTTTACTGGCCGAGTATATAAATGGGAGTGTAGGCTCAAGTATGCGGCCAGCCTGTTCTTTCAGTGATGCTGAACCGGGGACGGGTCAGGTAATAGTAATCTGATAATCTGGACACAGCGGTGTGCACCACAGGAGAAATCCCCCAATATGTCTTATCCTTTTCAGGACACGGCTAAGCCGTGAAAATACCCTTAAGAATCAGGACTTATGTGCCTGGGATTTTCCAGGTGTGTTCAAACATAGCATCAGAAATAGGGGATGTTATCACAGGCTTCGTATTTATAGTAAAATAATCTCTCATCTCCTGTACAGGAGTGTAACAGCGATTTCTAACTCTTCCCCGAAGTTTGCATCATAGTTTGAATACACTTTGCTAGGATAGCATTCTGTCTACAGATCCCCTCTCACGTCCCCGTGTCGACATCTGACGACTTGCATTATACGTGTAAAAGCACGCTTCGAGGGACATGAGGGGTCTAAAGAAGTTTTCAAATTGTATAAATATATCATTCAACTGAGAAATTATAAACTTAACTTCTGTAAATCCTCATCATGGGGACCAGGAGACATGATACCGTCCTGTCTTACTGACATGAAGCAATAGCTGAATTACATTCTGCATTGACTGACGTATATATATATATTTTCCTTATAGACATGATATACTGTAATGTTACACATACACAGATACACAGTTTGTATACTGATTTATCAGATTAATAGGACAGGAATTCATACAGTCCACATTCTCTGATATACTCTTTAGACTGATAATGTGAACTTTCACCCTCATACCAAGACGGTCTGCAACATTTACCTCAGAGAATAATCAGATCAATACAGAAGTATGAACCAGCCACATACCAGCGCTACTAGAAACTTTTTTTATAACCTTCTACTGAATTAAGTAATACATTAACATCATCCCAAAATACATCCCCCTATACTTATAACACCCTGTTACCAGTGAGTTATGAGCAGCGGTGCAAGTATGCGGGTACGGGCAGGAACGGCGTACCCTTAAGAATTTAGCCGTGGGTATGCCGTACCCACACCGACGGGCTGCCGCTCCTCTTCCCTCCCTGCCTCTGCTGCTCCCCGCACCACCGCTGATGTGAGGGGAGGAGAGTGCAGCCTGCGCCTCTCCTTCCCCTCAGTCTCCGGCGGGTACAGGTGCCTTTGTTCAAGTCAGCGCTGCCCGTGAGCCAATCAGAGCTCGCGGGACCGATCCTCCCGAAGAAGTAAGGGCCATGGATCTTCCAACAGAAGATCCAGCAGATACGCATACCAACCCCTCCTTGGTCTGTCCCGAGCAATGAGGATTGCCAAAACCTTTATTCTTCTTACAAGTTGAAGAACTCTTGGAATCAGAGGAAGTGGGGGGAACACATACACTGACGTGAACACCCACGGTGTTACCAGTGTGTCCACTGCCAATGCCTGCGGGTCTCTCGACCTGGAACAGTACCTCCACAGCTTCTTGTTGAGATGGGAGGCCATCATGTCTATGTGAGGTACCGCCACCAATCAGGTTACCTCATCGAACACCTCAAGGTGGAGGCCCCTCTCTCCTGGATAGAGATGGTGTCTGCTGAGGAAGTCTGCTTCCCAGTTGTCTACTCCCGGAATAAAGATTGCAGACATCGCCACTGCGTGCCTTTCTGCCCAGAGGAGGATTCTTGACACCTCTGACATTGCAGCCCTGCTCATTGTTCCACCTTGTTGGTTTATGTAGGCCACTGTTGTCACATTGTCCAACTGCACCTGAACAGCTCGATCCTGTAAGTGGTGTGCTGCTTGAAGAAGGCCATTGTACATGGCCCTTAGCTCCAGGATGTTTATTGGGAGAAGAGATTCTTGATACGAACACCTTCCTTGGAAGGTTTCTCCCTGAGCGACCGCTCCCCAACCTCTTAGACATCCGTGGTTAGAAAAATCCAGTCCTGAACCCCGAACCTTCGGCCTTCCAGAAGGTGTGGTAGTTGTAGCCACCAGAGGAGCAAAATCCTGGCTCATGGTGACAGACGTATCCTCTGGTGCATATGTAGGTGAAATCCCGACCACTGGTCCAAGAGATCCATCTGAAAGGATCGAGCATGAAACCTTCCATGCTGCAGAGCCTCGTAGGAGGCAACCATCTTCCCCAGAAGGCAGATGCACTGATGAACCGATACCCGGGAAGGCTTCAAGACACCCCGGACCATTGTTTGAATCACCAATGCTTTTTCCACCGGTAGAAACACCCTCTGCACCTCCGTGTCGAGGATCATTCCCAGGAAAGACAGGCTCCTTGTTGGCTCCAGGTGAGACTTTGGAAGTTTCAGTATCCAACCGTGCTCCTTGAGCAGAGTGTCGTGAGAACAATGGATCTTAATAACTTCTCCCTGGACGAAACCTTGATCAGGAGATCGTCCAGATATGGAATTATGTTCACCCCCTGCTTGCTGAGGAGAACCATCATCTCTGCCATCACCTTGGTGAAGACCCTCGGTTGAAACTGATAGTGATCGTTTAACAGTGCAAACCTGAGATAAGCCTCATGCGGCGACCAAATGGGAATGTGGAGGTACGCATCCTTGATGTCCAGGGACACCAGGAATTCCCCCTCTGTCAGTCCTGAGATGACAGCTTGAACTCCCTGAGATAAGGTGTCAAAGACTTTAAACATAGAATTTGTCGGCAGAGAAGAACCACTTGGCCCATCAGTCTGTCCCATTTTTTATTACATTATTTTTATCTCTAACCTTATTTGATCCTTATTTCTTTGTAAGGATATCCTTATGTCTATCCCATGCATGTTTAAATTGCTCTACTGTCTTAGCCTCTACCACCTCTGATGGGAGGCTATTCCACTTGTCCACTACCCTTTCTGTGAAATCATTTTTCCGCAAATTTCCCCTGAACCTCCCCCCCTCCAGTCTCAGTGCATGTCCTCGTGTCCTATTGCTTCTCTTCATTTGGAGAATGTTTCCCTCCTGGACTTTGTTAAAACCCTTGATATATTTGAAAGTTTCTATCATGTCCCCCCTTTCCCTTCTCTGCTCCAAACTATACATATTGAGATTTCTTGGTCTTTCTGGGTATGTTTTGTGATGTAGGCCATGCACCATTTTAGTTGCCCTCCTTTGTACAGTTTCTAATGTATTAATATCCTTTTGAAGATATGGCCTCCAGAACTGAATACAGTATTCTAGATGAGGCCGTACCAATGACCTATACAGTGATTATTACTTCTTTCTTTCTGCTGCTGATTCCTCTCCCAATACAGCCAAGCATCTGAATAGCCTTCCTGATTGCTTTGATACATTGCTTACCTGCCTTTAAGTCATCTGAAATAGTGACTCCTAGTTCCCTTTCCTCCTCAGTAGTTTCCAGTATAGTGCTATTAATACTATATTTAGCCCTTGTATTTTTGAGACCCAAGTGTATGATTTTGCATTTTTTGGCATTAAACTGTAATTGCCACACTCTTGACCATTCCTCTAGTCTACCTAGATCCTCAATCGTTTGTTTTACCCCACCTGGTGTGTCTACCCTGTGGCATACCTTTGTGTCATCTGCAAAAAGGCATACTTTCCCTTTAATGCCATTTGCAATGTCACCAATAAAGACATTAAAAAGCACTGGCCCAAGTACAGATCCCTGGGGTACTCCACTGGTAACATTTCCCTCCTGTGAATGCACTCCATTTACCACAACTCTCTGTTTTCTATCCTTCAACCAAGATCTTATACATTCAATAATCCTAATATCCAATCCCAAACTTTCAAGTTTATTTAGCAGTCTGCGATGTGGAACAGTGTCAAAAGCCTTACTAAAGTCTAGATAAACTATATCCATGGCTCCACCTTTATCCATCACTTTAGTCACACAGTCAAAAAAGTCAATAAGATTTGTTTGACATGATCTCCCCCCAGTGAGTCCATTGTTTGGGATCCTGTAAATTGCCGGATTTGAGATAATCCACAAGTTTTCCTTTTAAGAGTGTTTCCATCAATTTCCCTACTACAGATGTAAGACTCACTGGTCTGTAGTTGTTTGCCTCTTCCTTGCTTCCACTTTTGTGCAGTGGGACTACATTTGCTCTTTTCCAGTCTTCTGGAATTACTCCTGTAGCTAATGACTGGTTGAATAATTATGTCAATGGTGCTACCAGCACCTCTAAGTTCTTTAGTATCCTTGGATGTATCCCATCTGGCCCCATAGATTTGTCCACTTTCAGCTTTGAGAGTTCTGTTAGGACCTTCTCCTCTGTAAATGTACTTGTTTCATTTTCCTGAATATCCCTGCAACTTAACTGTGGCCCCTTCCCTTCTCTTTCAATAGCGAATACTGAGCAAAAATAATCATTAAAATGATCTGCTATTACATTGTCTCCCTCAACAAGACTCCCAGTCTCTGTCTTTAGTTTTATAATTCCACCTTTTGTTTTTATCCTTTCGCTTATATACCTAAAAAAAAAGTTTTGCCTCCTTTACCCACTGACTGGGCCATTTTCTCCTCAGCTTGTGACTTTGCACATCTGATTACCTTCTTTGTCTCCTTCTGTCTAACAAGATATATATCTTTGTATTCATTATTTTGTGTCTGCTTATATTTCCTAAAAGCCATCTTTTTTGCTCTCACAATATTTGCTATTTCTTTCGCAAACCACACTGGCTTCCTTTTCCTTGTGTTTTTCCTAACACTTTTGATACAAAGGTCTGTTGCCTTTAATATTGCACATTTTAATGTTTCCCACCTCTCCTGCACTGTTTCCAAGTTCGTCCACGCTGCCAAAGAATCACTTACAAATTTTCCCATCCCTACAAAATCAGCCTTCCTAAAATCCAACACCTTTGTTTTTGTATGGTTTGAGTCATACTCTGTCTTTATGCTGAACCATACTGCTTGATGATCACTGGATCCCAGGTTTTCACCCACTTTTACGTCCGATATTCTGTCTCCATTTAAGTATTAAGTGTAATATTGCTTTTTTCCGAGTGGGTCCCTCACCAATTGGTGGAGGGATGCTCCCTGAAAGGAATTTAAAATGTCCCTACTTCTAGTAGAACAAGCAACAGACACCTCCCAGTTTAAATCAGGAAGATTAAAGTCTCCCATGATTATTACCTCTCCTTTTAATGCCATTTTAGTTATGTCCTGCAATAGGTTCTTGTCGAGTTCCTCTTCCTGACCTGGTGGCCTGTATATCACGCCAATACGAATAATCGACTTTTCCCCTGTTCCTATGGTCACCCAAAGGGCCTCCGTTTTTTGTTCAATACTTGTATTAATGTAGTATTTATGCTTTTTTTTTTTTTTACATACATTGCTACCCCTCCTCCGATTTTTCCAATTCTGTCCTTCCTAAATAAAGTATATCCCAGTATAGCTATGTCCCAGTCATGATTTTCATTGTACCATGACTCTGTAATTGCCCCAATGTCTAGATCATCCCTTGTCATTATTGCAATTAGTTCTGGGATTTTATTTCCTAAGCTCCTAGCATTTGCACACATAAGTTTTGTTTGTGCTTTTTCTTTTCCTAGCTATGTTCTTCTCTCTACCTATTTTTATTTGGTTTTGATCTGCATTATCTTCAGTTGCTGTGGATATGCTTCCTATTCCCTTTGCCTGCAGAAACAATACCTCTGTGTTATTCCTGTTTGGTTCACTGCCCCCCTTTGTTAGTTTAAATAGTTCTTGATGAAGCATCCAAACTGTTCAGTTAGTATTCTTGTTCCTCTTGAAGATGGGTGCAGGCCGTCACTTTTGTATAAGCTGCTATCTTGCCAGATGGTGTGACTTTGGCCTATAAATCCAAATCTCTCCTCATTGCACCATGTCCTCAGCCAAACATTGAATTTTCTGATGCAATGAGTTCTGTCTTCCCCTCGGTGTACTGTCAATACTTCTGAAAAAGATACAGTGGTTGCCACCTGCTTCAGAGCAGTCCCTAACTTCCTAAATTCATCTTTTACGGCAATGAGTTCAGCATTTGCCAGATTTATTTGTCCCTAGGTGGACAAGGACATCCACATCCCCAAGTTCAGAATTGGCCATACAGAACCTTCCGGCGTCGGTACCACGAAAAGGTTCGAATAGTAACCCCTGTTCCACCGATGAGGCGGTACTGGAACAAAAACCTCGCACACTACCAATTTTCGGATAGCTTCCAGAAGAATAGCTCTGTCTGCTGGCAAAGCCGGTAAGCCTGATTTAAAGAAACGGTGAGGTGGGAGAGTTTGAAACGCCAGTCTGTACCCCCTGGACACTATATCCTATATCAAAGGGTCCAGGCCAGACGACACCCAGACATGGCTGAAATGTCAGAGTCTTGCTCCCACCTGACCTTCCTCCAGGCTGTGCAGTCCACCGTCATGCGGAGGACTTGAGAGTACCAGAAGCAGGCTTCTGGTCCTGGGAACCTGCAGGAGCAGGCTTTTTTCCTATAGCACAACCACCTCTGAAGAAGGTGTGAGAAGGCTTGTTCTTTCTAGGCCTCGCGGGACGAAAGGCCTGTGACGTGACTGGTGTAAAAGGCTTCTTCGTAGCCGGTGCAGCTGAGGGGAGAAAAGGAGACTTACCCACGGTAGCCGTGGCAATCCATGCATCCAGCGCCTCCCCAAATAAAGCCTGACCTGTGTAGGGTAGGCCCTCCACGCTTTTCCTGGATTCTGCGTCTGCAGACCATTGGCGCAGCCTAGGACACCTGCGAGCCGAGACAGACATGGAGGAGATCCCCGCAGCCGTGGAACCCAGGTCCTTCTTGGAATCTACCAGGAACGCTGCAGAATCCTGAATGTTACGCAAGAATAAATCAACGTCACCTTTATCCATTGTAGTCAAGTCCTCCTGCAGAGTGATTGAACACCTGGCTATAGCTTTAGAAATCCATGCACAGGCAATAGTAGGCCGCAGTATAGCCCCTGAAGCCGTATATATGGATTTGAGCGTAGCATCCACCTTGCGATCAGCCGGGTCCTTCAACGCGGTAGATCCCGGGACTGGTAAAACCACTTATTTTGACAGCCTGGAAACAGAGGCGTCCACTATAGGTGGAGACTCCCATTTCATTCTATGATCCTCTGGGAATGGAAAAGCAGCCAAGACCCTTCTTAGGGATCTGTAATTTTTTCACTGGATTTTCCCAGGCCTTTTCAAATATAGCATTTCATTCCTTAGATGCTGGAAAGGTGAGAGGGACTTCTTACTGTCCGTGAAAAAGGCCTCCTCTACCTGCTCAGGAGGAGTGTCCGAAATACGCAACACATCCCGTACGGCCTCAATCATCAACTGCGTCCCCCACGATACATCCCCGTCACCGTCTGCAGTGTCAGAATCGGTGTCTGTGTCATCCTGCATAATCTTGGCAAGCGCACGTTTGTGAGAATGTACCGCAGGGGACCCTGAGAGAGCAGTATCAGACCATACAACCATAGAGGATTGTAATACATGAGTTGCATGCTCAGTTCTTGTAACCCTCTCAGAAATCTGAGGAATAGTTCCCCTAAGAGAGGCTAACCACTCCAGTTCTCTAGCTGGGATCTGCGCTACAACAGTGCAATCCTGATTACATGGGATGGGATCTTCCTGAGAAGATAAATCCTCTGCAGCATATGAGACAGAGTCTCTAGACATGTTTGCTGTTACACACCAATCACCCAACATACACACAGGGTACTGGCAGAGAGAGTCCCCCCCCCCCAAAAATGGCAGAGAGACGCAGAGATTGGAGCCCACCCACACACACACAGCGCTATTACAGGTATAGGGAGACCCCAAACCAGCGCTGACTGTGTCCCTTAATAGGTGACAGAGTCTTACACAGCCTCACCTCCCTTCTACAACCCCCTGGTACCGTACAGATAGCTGGAGTTGCACTGGAGGGACTGAACTTCCACTTGGCCTGAGGTTGTGTGTGCTGGCGGAGATCCGCAGACCCCGACAGGCTGGAATGGTCAGTGTAGGGTCAGGCGCTGGCTCGGGGCGCCCCTCACAGCACCGCACCTATGTACCGCTGAGCCGTCCAGGAGCACAGTTAATACTGCGCTCCTACCCTGTAGCCGCCATCTTCACACCGACTCCCTGCTTGTTAGGGGGGGACGGTGACTCAGCGCCACACTTCAGCTCTGTAAGGGGTTGGCGTTCCCCTGTGGCGAGGAGCAATCTATCCCCTCTGGACCTCAGTGTCCAGTCAGCGGAGACAGTGGCTCAGACCCCGCAGGGCGGACACTGCTCCCCCCCTCAGTCCCTCGATGCAGGGAGACTGTTGCCAGCAGCCTCCCTGTAATATAAAAACTCTAAGAAAAACTTTTACTAAGAAAGCTCTGTAGAGCTCCCCTAGCTGTGACCGGCTCCTCCGGGCACATTTTCTAAACTGAGTCTGGTAGGAGGGAGGAGCCAGCCCACTCTATTAAACTCTTTAAGTGCCAGTGGCTCCTGGTGGACCCGTCTATACCCCATGGTAGTAATATGGACCCCAGCATCCTCTAGGACGTAAGAGAAAAGACAATTTGTCCATTGAGTTCAACCTATTTGTTGTTTCCTGTGCAGTATTATTTTTGGACTAAATTTAGTCTGATGCTGATGTCAGCCGTTGTGTTTATTCCTTTTTTTTCTAATAACTATAGTGCGTGACTACGCACCATAATCCTGGATATCCTTATCCATTAGGAATTTATCCAACCCATTCTTAAAGGTGTTGACTGAGTCCGCCATTATAACTCTCAGGCAGGGAATTCCAAACATGTATTGTCCTTACTGTGAAAAAAACATTTCCCCGCTTTGTGCGGAATCTTCTCTCCTCTAAACTAAGAAAGTGTCCATGTGTCCTCTGTGCTGATCTTACCAAAAACAGGTCACGCGCAAGCTCTGTGTATTGTCCCCTTATATATTTGTAGATGTTGATCATGTCCCCTCTTAGTCTCCTCTTTTCCAATGTTAACATGCCTAGCCTAGCAAGCCTTTCCTCGTATTCCAGAGTCTCCATGCCCTTAATTAGTTTGGTCGCCCGCCTCTGAACCTTTTCTAGCTCCAGGATATCCTTTTTGTAGTACGGTGCCCACAACTGCACACAGTATTCAAGATGTGCCACAATAAAAGAAAAAATGGAAAGCGTAACTTATCCTGCGCTCGTCTTTGTTTCCATCGACAGTATTCAGATGCTCAGTGCAAATTATATTGGTGCATAAAAAAATGTAAAGAAATCGATATAGTGAATCACAATTTAATACATATAAAATTCATAAAATACACTTATAAAATCCATACACATATTCATAGCAGCAAAAATTTCATTAAATAGATTGCACAGAAATCCTCATGGGCAGAAAAGAGACTGGTGGATAATTACCAATGTGTATAGAACTGTGAAAACAGTTCTAAATCAGTACAAGGCAGCAGGAGCAGAGAGCAGCCATTGCTGTGTCTGGCAGCAGAGTTCCTGAATCACTGAACATCACACCTGAAAAAGACTCCGGTCTGGAGTAGAAACGCGTCGATGGAACGCACAGGAGCCTTGGGACATTTTACTGGAGGACTTGCCATTCTGTTCCAGGGATTCCCGGGATCCTCCAAAACAAAAACCTGCATGCTGGTTTAGAACTGTTTTCACAGTTCTATACACATTGGTAATTATCCACCAGTCTTTTTTCTGCCCATGAGGATTTCTGTGCAATCTATTTAATTAAATTTTTGCTGCTATGAATATGTGTATGGATTTTATAAGTGTATTTTATGAATTTTATACTGTCGATGGAAACAAAGACGAGCGCAGGATAGGTTACGCTTTCCATTTTTTTCTTTTATTGTGGCACTTATGGATAAGGGAGAAGGATCCTTCAGGAAAGTGTGTCTCTTCCAGCAGCTAGATTGCACACAATTTTTTTCCCTCAAACTATTGTTACAGTATTCAAGATGTGTCCTCACTAGTGATTTATATAACGGGAGTATAATACTCTAGTCCCTAGCATCAATTCCCCGTTTTATGCATGCTAATATCTTATTAACCTTCTTTGCTGCACTCCTACTTTGGGTACTGCTGCTTAGCTTGCTATCTATGAGGACACCCAAGTCCTTTTCCAGTACAGAATCCCCTAATTTTACCCCATTTAGTAGGTAGGTGTTATTTTTGGTCTTGCCCCCACAGTGCATTAACTTACACTTGTCTGTGTTGAAGCTCATTCTCGATTTGGCTGCCCATGCTTCTAGTTTAACCAAGTCGTTCTGAAGACTCAGCATCCCCCTCCGTTATTTATAACCTTACACAATTTGGTATCGTCTGCAAAAATTGACACTATGCTCCATAGACCTTCTGACAGGTCGTGAACAATAGTGGTCCTGGTACAGACCCTTGTGGCACACCACTTAGCACTTCAGTCCAATTTGAAAATGATCCATTAACCACAATGCACTGCTCTCTATTATCTAACAAATTACTGACCCAAGTGCATATTGTGCTCCCTAGCCCTTTTCCTTGTAGCTTATAGCTAAGACGCATGTGTGGTACTGTGTCAAAAGCTTTGGCAAAGTCTAAAAAGATGACATCCACCACCATACCTTGATCAAGGATCGCACTTACTGTTTCATAAAAGCCAAGTAAGTTGGTTTGACATGATCTGTCCTTCACAAATCCATGTTGGTTCCATTTAATGACCTTATTGAACTTCTGAATACTATCCCTTAGAATACCTCCCAATACTTTCCCCATTATAGATGTAAGACTAACTGGTCTATAATTACCTGGTTCAGCTTTACTCCCCTTTTTGAATATTGGCACTACAGATGGGTCCACGTTTATCTTGACCTTTAATAGGATTACCTGAGACTGGCCAGTCGGACTTAATCCCCTGCTGTATTGTATTGCTGCTGAGAACAATAGATGAAGGGTTTATGCTAATAAGTCATGTTGTGCCTAGGTGCAGAAAACTAGTCAATATAACAGTAGACCCATCTGTACTTCCGCTATACGCCAGTCTTTGGGAACCATACCTGATATAACTGAATCTTTAAAGATCAAAAATAGCGGCCTTGCAAGTTCAGAGTGAAGCTCCATAAGAACTCTTGGGTGAATTCCATCGGGACCCGGTGACTTATTAATCTTTACATTTATTAATCGGTCACAGACTACCTCCTCACATAAATAAGCACTTAGCAGTGGGACATTATCTTTGGTGACATTGTGTGTTAGTCCCTGCATTTGGTCTTCTCTTGTACATAAAGTTGAAAAAAAACTAATTTAGTTTGTCCGCTATGTCATTATCATTTTTGATTAAGACTCCCAATTTGTCTTTTAAAGGGTCTATAGCAGGAATTCCCAAACGCGGTCCTCAAGGCACACCAACAGTGCAGGTTTTAGTGATATCCAGGCTTCAGCACAGATGGTTACATCAAAATAACTGAGGTACTAATTAAGTCACCTGTGTTCAAGCCTGGATGTCACTAAAACCAGGACTGTTAAGGCACGTACACACTGGTCGATGTATCGGCCGTTGTCTTGAATAGCCGATATATCGCGGGACCGTCGGCCAGTGTGTACGGCCGATACGCCTGTGAACTCCGTCGTTCACAGACGTATCGCGTCGGCCGCGCAGCACAGCCGACAGCCAATATATCTACCGATATATTGACGCGTCGCTGTGTGTACGGGGCGGTTGGCCGACCGCCCGTACACATGCTGCGGCGGCCGGCGGTGATTGACAGCTGGACTGGGCGGGTGTGTGTACATGCCCGCCCAGTTCATGACGTCAGTCCCCGACAGATCGGGCAGTGTGTATGCTGAACACACTGCCCGATCCGTCCATAGATATATCTGCAGATCAACTGATCTGCAGATATATCTATTAGTGTGTACCCACCTTTAGTGTGCCTTGAGGACCGTGGTTGGGAAACACTGGTCTATACTCTCCTTTAATATCTTGCTGTTGATATACTTAAAAAAAAAAAATGGGATTTGCTTTGCTTTCCTTCGCTACTAGTTTTTCAGTTTCTACTTTAGCCTCTCTTATTTCTTTTTTGCGTATTTTGTTACAATCCTTGAGCCAGTATAGGACTGCTTATGAACGCTGATATTGAATGAGACCATATCGTGGTCGCTGTTTCCTATGGGCTCCCCTACTATAATATATGATACCAATTCCCCATTGTTTGTAAATACCAGGACTAAGATTGCATTGTACCAGTTGGTTCCTCGATTAATTGAATGAAGTAGATATCATTAGTGTGTGTAAAAACATATTGCCCCTAGCAGTATCACATGAATGGATTTTCCAGTTTATCTCTGGATAGTTAAAGTCTCCCATCACTACTATGTCTCCTACTCCTGCTGCTCTTTCAATTTGCTTCAGCAACAATTCCACATCAGACACATTAATACCAGGCGGCCTGTAGCATAACCCCAATAACTTTTTTATTGCTTTACCCCCGCATGCAATTTCTACCCATAACGTCTCAATAGTATTTACAGTCCCCTCTTGAATATCTTCCCGTATATGAGGTTTTAATAATGGCTTTACATAAAGACATACCCCTCCACCCCGTTTATTTAAGCGGTCTCTCCTGAACAGCGTATAACCCTCTAGATTGACTGTCCAATAATGAGATTCATCCCACCAAGTTTCAGTAATGCCTATAGTATCATACTGTTTGCTTGCTGCAAGGATTTCTAGTTCCCCCTCTTTTCCTGTAAGGCTTCTAGCGTTTACATACATACAACTAAGATCAGTATTTCCCCCTGTGCTAGGGGCATCATTCTCTTTATGCAGCAACGGTGACCCATAATCATTATTAGCTAGTGTTTTGGTAAAAACTTTAATACCCATGTTAATACTCTTGCCGGCTGCTCTTTCCCTACCCCCTACTCCTCCCCCCTTTCATTCACTACCGCCATCCCCAATATTCTCACTGCATTGTCTTACTGACCTATAGTTTCCTTCTTTATTGTCTTACTGACCAATAGTTTCCTACAGTATTGTCTTACTGACCTATAGTTTCCTTCAGTATTGTCTTAGTGACCTATAGTTTACTACTGTATTGTCTTACTGACCTAGTTTCTTCTGTATTGTCTTACTGACCTATTATTTCTTACTGTATTGTCTTACTGACCTATAGTTTCCTACTGTATTGTCTTACTGACCTAGTTTCTTCTGTATTGTTTTACTGACCTAGTTTCCTTCTGTAATGTCTTACTGACCTATAGTTTCCTACTGTATTGTCTTACTGACCTATAGTTTCCTACTGTATTGACTTACTGACCTAGTTTCTTCTGTATTGTCTTACTGACCTATAGTTTCTTCTGTATTGTCTTAACGACCTATAGTTTGTCTTACTGACGTATAGTGGCTTACTGTAGTCTTTCTGACCTATAGTTTCCTTCTGTATTGTCTTGCTGACCTATAGTTTATTCTGTATTGATTTACTGACCTATAGTTTCCTTCTCTATTGTCTTACTGACCTATAGTTTCCTTCTGTATTGTCTTACTGACCTATAGTTTCCTTCTGTATTGTCTTACAGACCTATAGTTTCCTATATACATAGTTTTCCTGTCTATGGAAGAGATACCTACCATACATAGACAGTATATATAAGCCTCAGCCGCTCCCTTCTGAAAATGATAATGAATAAGGTGTATGTGTGGATACCATGCACATGTAACTGATTCTATTTACAGGAAACAATAGGGAGAGCCCACGGCTGTCTGGCATTGTTCTAGATGGTAAAGTATTACACATATGAATATATTTCTTCTAAATAAAATATTTTTCACCCTGATTGATATAATACTGATAGTAAGACAATTCAGTCAATAGTAATCTTTCTTTTAATTAAGTAGGATCAATTTATATGAATTTTTAGTGAATATTTCCTAAAGGTTATATTTTATTTGCAATTAAATTAACAAGAGTGCTCCCAAAAAAACGTCCGAACTTACAGTCTACGGACCCAAAGGTATCAAACTTGTCAAATTTCACGAACGTGTGGGCTGAGGACCACGTCGCCGCTCTGCAAAGTTGAGTAGTGGAATTGAATGGGAGCAGCATTTGGAAGGCATGCTGTTCCTTGTAGTGCCAATGGGAGATCCTGGGGGTGACTCCAGGGTAAGTTAGCTCTCTGTCTGGAAGTGTTTTAGTAATAGCCTTTATCATGAGGCCTACTGTGACAAATTACATGGCCCTATGTGGGCACTGCTATTATGTAGGTTAGGACTGCTGTATCAGAGAAGGCGTGACGTGGCTCAGCAGCTAAACATGTGCTTGCAAACATTTGTGACTAATTCTCTGAATTTTATTAACAGATAGGTTCAGGTATGGTTACAGGGTAATTTTCAGTGTGCGGAAGGGAATTTAGGGGAGGGGATTTGCACCCACTCCTCTTTGTCTGTTGAGTAGTGGAAACACGTCTGGAAGCCGCCCATGAGGCACCCACTGATCTGGTGGTATAAGCACCCGTCTGAACCGTAACCTGTTTGCCACAGGAGAAATATAAGCTTGCCGAATGGCAAGTCGAATCCATCTAGACAAAGGCTGCTTAGATGCTGGCACCCCTTCTTTGGCCCATCATAAAGAACAAACAATGGTCCGACTTTCTGAAGGACGACGTAACTTGTACATATACCCTTAAAGCTCAGACAACATCCAAGGACACTTCCCCATCTGCGAGACCCTGAAAAGATGGGACCACAATTGGCTGGTTTACGTGAAACAAACCTTAGGAAGGAAACCTGGTCTTGTACGGAGTTCTGCCCTATCCTCATGAAACATTCATAGGACTCTTACACGATAAGGCTCCCAACTCAGAAACCCGCCTGGCCGAAACCAAGGCAATCAATAATGTGACCTTCCAAAAGAGATATTTCAGGTCTGTTCTTGCTAACGGCTCAAAAGTTGGAGATCTCAAAAATTCCAACACCAAATTTAAGTCCCATGGCGCAGTGGTAGGACGAAAAGGGGGTTGTATCCTCAGAACCCCCTGTAAAAAGGTTTGAACCTCTGGCAAGAATGCTAACCGTTTGTTGAAATAGTATAGAGAGAAACGAAATATGAACCTTCAGAGGGCCTAGCCTCAGTCCTACATCTAGACCGGCCTGAAGGAAAAGTAGAAGTCTGGATAAGTGGTAGATCGTTGAATTCCACCCACATTCTTGACATAAGTCCATGTACCTCTTCCAAATCCTGTAGTAGTGCATGGCTGTGACCGGCTTCCTAGCGGCAAACATTGTAGGAATGGCCGTTCTTGGTATCCTTCTGTTTCCTAAGATCCGGGTTTCAATAGCCACGCCGTTAAATGCAGCCTGTGCAGGTGTGGGTGTTGGAACAGTCCCTGAGATAGCAGGTCCTCCCTCTGAGGTAACCGCCAAGGATCTTCCACTAGTAACCCTCGCAGGTCTGAGTACCAACTCTTGCGGGGCTAATCTAGTGCGATTAGAAATGCCCACACTCGTTCTCGTTTCAACCGTTTCAGAACCCTGGGTATGAGTGGAAAAGGTGGAAAAATGTAAACCCTCCTGTAACACCAAGGAAGTGTTAATGCGTCCACTCCTTCTGCTGCTGGATCTTTTGTCCTGGACACATATCTGGGCAGCTGATGGTTTTGCCAAGACGCCATTAGATCGACTTGAGATAGACCCCATCTCCTCACCACCATTTCGAAAATCCGTGGATGTAGGCACCACTCTCCCGGATGCATGTCCTGGCGGCTGAGATAATCTGCTTCACAGTTTTCTACACCTGGAATGAACACTGCCGAGAGGATGATGTTTCGCCTTTTTGCCCACAAAAAGATCTTTGTGGCTTCCTTTAACGCCATCCTGCTCTTTGTTCCTCCTTGATGGTTTATGTAAGACGTCATTGTGACATTGTCCGACTGTATCTTTAAGTGTTGACCCATGACTAGGTCTGCAGCTAAGAGAAGCACATTGTAAACTGCTCTCAGTTCGAGAATGTCTATGGGTAGGCTGCTCTCCTGTAACGTCCATCCTTTATGTCCATGGATACCATGACCCCTCCATGTTCTAAACCCACAATAACTGACTGGATTTATTCCATCTTGAATCTGCAAACTATTAGGAATTTGTTCCACTAGGACGGCACCCCAACCTCTGAGAGTGGCGTCCGTTGTCAGGATCCTCCAATCCCAAATGCCGAATCTCTTGCCTGCTGCGAGATTCTTGTGCAACGACCACCAAATCAAGTAGGTTCGTATGTGTGGTGGAAGATGGATTCTTCGATGTAGAAGCCAGTGCGAACCTGCTCCCTGAGCAATGAGTTTCATCTGGAATGGTCAGGAATGAAGTCCGCCGTACCGGAGAGCTGCGAACGGCGCCACCCTCTTCTCGAGAAGTAGCACAGAGGTGTAGAGAACCCGTCTGTGTCCTTAGTACCTGAGCCACTAACCTCTGTGGGTCCTAGATCTAGTTCTCTGGTAGGAATACTCTTAATTGTATCGTGTCCAAGATGAAATCGAGGAAATTAATCTGTGGAGTTGGCATGTGGTTGGATTTCTGGAGGTTCACAATCCACCCATGTTGAATGAGAAATTGATGAGATGCTTGAGCATCCTTTATCAGCTGTTTCTGAGATGAGGCCTTGATCAGTAGATTGTCTAGATAAGGTATGATCGTGACCCCTGTCTCAATACTGTCACCACTATTGCTTTGATCTTTATAAAGATTCTTGGAGCTGATGATAGACCGAATGGCAGGGCACTGATTCGGTAGTGATCCCACACCGGTGCAAATCTTAAGTAAGCTTGGTGAGGGGTCCAAATCGGGATATGAAGGTATTTTGCACTACCAAAAGTTTTGAATAAAATCCTGTTCCTCATTGAGGATATGAGACTGGCGACTTAACCCTTTGTATGCAGGAGTCTTTGAAGTTGCCTCCTGTAACGCTCCTGCTCACAACGGGCACCTAGGCCAAATAAATGGACTGTGTGGACGCTCTTGTAACTATCCTGTAACCCTGGGAAATATCTGGATGATCCAGACGTCTGGTGATGTTTTGGTCCAGGCGTCCCGAAAACCTTCCAACTCTGCGCCCCCCAAGGGGGACCCCAGGTGAGCAGGAAAACCATCATACCACGGGTTTGTCAGCAGGTCTGTCCTGCTTTTCTGGTGTCGACTGTGAATGACCTCTACCACTGGTTCCACGAGTCTGTTGCTCCAAACCTCTTCTGGCTCGGTACGACAGCGATCAAATGAATTTAAACACTGGTCCCGAGCAACCTCCTCTAACGTGTGACGTGGTGCTCGAGTAAGAAGTAGGTAGAAAGGTAGATGTCACTGCAGTTGCTTGCGAAATCCACTTGTCTAACTCATCAAACATCATCTAACCCCCAAATGGAATAGCCTCTACTCTCTATAAAAGGGGAGCGGCGGAGGAGCTGCGCTGCTAGCCTACCAGGTGTTAAGTTATAAGGCAGCAGCGTATGAGAAGCCGCTGCTGCTCGTTCCCCCGTCATCTTTTCCAGCCCTCCGCGCCCTCGTACTAGCGCCGACGGTGGGAGGAAGTGTGCGGGGGATATAGCCCGGGTCCCGGCGAGTGCAGGAGAAGCTGCGGCTGCAGCAATGAGAGATATGTCGTTTCAGCGGGCGGCGGGAGGGGGCGCTCTTTTCAAGCGCCCCGCTGTGTGTTTAAGAGGCGGCGGTATACGCTGCCGCTGACAGCCGCGCTGCTTCTCCCTCAGCCCTCTGTCGGTAGAGGAAGGAGGGCGGGGGAGCTGACATGAAGCGGGAGTGTATAGCCGGCCAGGGAGTGTTTCAGACCGATTGTTCTGTCACAGCAGCAGCGGAAGGAGGGGGCAGCGGGGAAGCTGCGCTGCTGAGTCCCAGGGCTAAGAGCCAGAAGGTAGCAGCGTTGTGTGCGGTCCGTGGGAGGAAGTCTGTCAAACTGCCTCCTGGATCCATGAAGAAGCTATGGTTACCGTAAGTTTAACTGTAACTAGGGCCCCTTTACAACCAGTACTCACTGCTGACTCTGTGCTCCGGATTTTCTGAGGAGAGATGCAGATCCCCTTTAGTAGGGATCATTGTCTCTTTATTCTTAAGACTTTCGTCCCCCTTTACATTAGGTTAACTCAGTCTCAGTACTGAAATGGAGGAGGAGCTCCCTTCTTGTGCTTGTACCTCCTTGGCACAATTTTTCAAACTGAGGGATGTGAAGGGGAGGAGCCGGCTGTGCAGACAATACTAATTTTTAGATTGTGCCACACCTCCGGTTGCAAGCTTCACACCCCTACTGTATAAGACTCCAGTGTCCCCTAGTGGATGAAAGAGAAAGGATGTTTACTTCTTTCTTTCCCGACCGCTTTTCTATGCAGAAGGGAAATATCTGCTGTTTATTGAGAGATGCTCCCTGTAAGGAATATAGAAATTTGCCACTTGTAGCTGAACTTGCAAAAGACCCCTCCCAATTTGCATCAGTTAAATTAAAGTCTCCCATGATTATGACTTCTCCCTTTAAAGCCATTTTAGTGATGTCCAACAATAGATTCCTATCCAAATCCTGCCCCTGGCCAGGTGGTCTACAGATCACCCCAATGCGAATAATGTCCTTCTCCACGGTTTTTGTGGTGACCCAAAGGGCCTCAGATTTTCTTCAATGTTTTGTATTAATTGAAGTAGCATTTATGCTTTTTTCCCACATACATTGCTACCCTTCCTCCTATACTGACTATTCTATCCTTCCTAAATAAATTGTATCCTGGTATAGCTATGGCCCAGTCATGATTCTCATTTCACCATGACTCTGTAATTGACACAATATCCAGGTTATCCTTGGTCATTATCACAATTAGCTCTGGAATTTTGTCTCCTAAGCTTCTAGCATTTACACACATAGCTATAAGAATTATGTCTGTGCATCTGTTATTAGTAGCCATGTCCAGACAGTACAAAATAAATGACAAGTTTAAAGTTAAAATTACCTGTTTGGTGATGTTGCTCTGTATTTGGTATTTGTTTTTTTAACTAATCAGGAATCACACTCTGTCCTTTACACCACAACTACACCTCGCTAAATGTAAAGATAAAGTAAACCTGACCACAAATGGCCAAATAGGTCTACTATATACAAGAAGTTATTTAATACCTGCATCATCTAACAAAATGAAGGTTATTTAATAAAAGGTTGCTAAACTGAGAAATTTAGATCCCATACAAATTAGACGCTACACAAAAAACACAATACTACTTATATATGATCCCTAAAAATAAACTTCTGCTTGTTACTTTTAATAACACTATAGTGATGTGTGTAATAACTCTCTTCATCTGATGTTTGTCATGGATAGCCTTGTGTTATAAATACCCAACTGAGAACAGGGCTGATGGCGGAGGAGGGCGTAGAATAAAAGATTGCTGTAGTGACTGAGCAATGAGAATATGTGACTTCTGTAATAAGTGTTTATTACTCACCTGTGCTGATATCTGTAGGGATCTCCTCCTCCTTACACTGCTGATCACTCCTCACATACGTCTCTTCTTCTCCCTCTGTATATTCTGCCTTTATATCAGTCACAAACGTCTCTCCTTCTCCCTCTATATCTTCTGCCTTTATATCAGTCATATACGTCTCTTCTTCTCCATCTATATCTTCTGCCTTCATATCAGTCACATACGTCTCTTCTTCTCCCTCTGTATCTTCTACCTTCATATCAATCACATACATCTCTTCTTCTCCCTCTAGATCTTCTTCCTTTATATCAGTCACATACGTCTCTTCTTCTCCATCTATATATTCTGCCTTTATATCAGTCACATACGTCTCTTCTTCTCCCTCTATATCTTCTGCTTTTATATCAGTCATATATGTCTCTTCTTCTCCCTCTGTATCTTCTGCCTTTATATCAGTCACATACGTCTCTTCTTCTCCATCTACATCTTCTGCCTTTATATCAGTCACATACGTCTCCTCTTCTTCCTCTATATCTTCAGCCTTTATATCAGTCACATACGTCTCTTCTTCTCTCCTTATAGCTTCTGCCTTTATACGAGAAAGATTTTCTACCTAAATAACCCAAAAAATACAATCGCATTTGCATATTGTTTGATTAAATTGAGGTGAAACAGTATAATATTAATGTACTATACGCACACAGCTTCTCTGAACATCATATAGTGACAGTCACTTTGGTGTATTGGATGAGACCCTAAATCCCACCTACCTGATCCTCCTGTGGGGTCCTGTGATTCTCCTCTGTACAGTCCTGGGAATACAGAGGACGGGGACATCTCTCTGGTGTATCTCTGTTACTGGGCCCATCTGTAGGAGACACACAGTGACTGAGTACAGTGTATATATGTGATTATCAGGTGATGTGTGTATATAGGGGCCCCCATACCTGCTCTCCCCTGTACAATACATGACAGTCTCCTCTTACCCAGTGATGTGAGGGGCCGGTGATTCTCCATCATCACTTCCTTGTACAGACCCCTGTGTTCCTCTATATACTCCCCCCTCCTGCATGGAGACATAGACAGTGACATCCTGACACCTTATAGGAACCTGACACACACAGTGATACAGTCATCACCCAGACACATCCCCTGGTGTTACTGTATAATGCCCCATTCCCAGCAGTCACCTCTCCAGTCATCACCCAGACACGTCCCCTGGTGTTACTGTATAATGTCCCATTCCCAGCAGTCACCTCTCCAGTCATCACCCAGACACATCCCCCGGTGTTACTGTACTCCCAAGTCTCCTCAGACCCCAGTCATGTCCCTGTATTATTACTATAGATATAAGTGATGTCAATGTGACACTCCCGATCCCCTCATCTCCCCAGTCATGTCCCTGTATTATTACTATAGATATAAGTGACGTTATTGTGACACTTCCAGATCCCCTCACCTCCCCAGTCATGTCCCTGTATTATTACTATAGATATAAGTGATGTCACTGTGATGCTTCCAGATCCCCTCACCTCCCCAGTCATGTCCCTGTATTATTACTATAGATATTAGTGATGTGATAGCGGGGGAGATCACGGAGAAGCTTCCAGAGGTCCCGTGTGCTGAGAGAGGTGGCTGGCCGCGTGTAGTGGCGGGTTTGTTGTTGGTGGGCTGACTAAGGGGAGAGAAAAAGGCTGGCGGCTGAGACAAGGGAGCTTACAGGAAGGTGGTTCCCTGCGAGTGAGAGAGCCCCTGTGGGGGAAAGGAATTGGATGTCTTCCGCTGCGGGTGAGAAGCGCTGTGTTAATTTCCCCTGGTGGGCGCCGAGCAGGGACGTCCCGGTGCCTGGTTGTCACGGAGAGTGCTGGGAGGTAGAGCACTGGTGGGGCAGGCTAGTACATAGAAGGAGACCGCAGTACAGGCAGTAGCTACCAGGACTCCAGCAGTAGCAGACAGTTTCCCCCCCGAGGCAGAGCTGTGTCCCTCATCCATCCAACCTGCAGGAAGAGCCCGGTTGTTGGTGGATGCGGAGTCGGGGGGAGGTCCAGACCGGGCACACTATCATTGTAAGTGCAGGATGCCCCCATATAAATCCTGCTAATCTGCATATTCCCCTATCAGCCTTTAACTATTAAAGTACCAGCCCCCGGCACAGTAGCACAGGGACCAGCAGGATCGGTGGATCTGAGAAGTACAAATATCACCTCTAGAGACTCCATATCCATTAGAGCACAGGTTCTCAAACTCGGTCCTCAGGACCCCACACAGTGCATGTTTTGCAGGTCTCCTCACAGAATCAAAAGTGAAATAATTAGCGCCACCTGTCGACCTTTTAAAATGTGTCAGTGAGTAATTAATACACCTATGCACTTGCTGGGTTACCTGCAAAACATGCACTGTGTGGGGTCCTGAGGACCGAGTTTAAGAACCACTGCATTAGATAATGACCAGCCGGGTAGCAGTCATAGAGTGCGGTGGTGTATAATGATGAAAGCAGCTCGGAGAGGGCGCAGGGTCATCTAAACTTGGAAATGATACACTAGGGAGACTAAGCACCCCTTACCTATCAGAGACAGGTGCCAATAACCGGGACTTCTGTATGTTCTGGAGCCACCCCCATGGATCTACAGTCGGGCTATACTTATACTAAGACAGGTAACACAGATCATCACCCCACTATATGTAACGAGTAGACCACGGGTGTCAGGGATTCCAGGGTGGAGAGCTCTATGTACTACCTTCCTGTTTCAGGTTGTCTAGGAGCGCTACAATTAGATCTTCCATGGAAACCATGCTATTCATTGCCATGAAGTAGGGATTGCTCAACAATCGTGAGGACAATTGCTCCAAGTGGAGACCCATATAACCCAGAGTACTTCTTATACACAGACACGAAAGGGCCCCAACCGTGCACGATTATAGTAAGAGAACCCGGGTGGTTTATCAAACGCAGCCTCACAACTTTCTTGTGGAATCGTATGTTCTGTATTGCATGCATTACCTTATGTATAGGTGGGGTATATTATTATGTATAGGTGGAGTATATTATTATGTATAGGAGGGGTATATTATTATGTATAGGTGGGGTATATTATTATGTATAGGTGGGGTATATTATTATGTATAGGCGGGGTATATTATTATGTACAGGTGGGGTATATTATTATGTATAGGTGGGATATATTATTATGTATAGGTGGGGTATATTATTATGTATAGGTGGGGTATATTATTATTATTATGTATAGGTGGGGTATATTATTATTATGTATAGGTGGGGTATATTATTATGTATAGGTGGGGTATAGTATTATGTATAGGTGGGGTATAGTATTATGTATAGGTGGGGTATAGTATTATGTATAGGTGGGGTATATTATTATGTATAGGTGGGGTATATTATTATGTATAGGTGGGGTATATTATGTATAGGTGGGTTATATTATTATGTATAGGTGGGGTATATTATTATGTATAGGTGGGGTATATTATTATGTATAGGTGGGGTATATTATTATGTATAGGTGGGGTATATTATTATGTATAGGTGGGGTATATTATTATGTATAGGTGGGGTATATTATTATGTACAGGTGGGGTATATTATTATGTACAGGTGGGGTATATTATTATGTATAGGTGGGGTATATTATTATGTATAGGTGGGGTATATTACTATGTATAGGTGGGGTATATTATTATGTATCGGTGGGGTATATTATTATGTATAGGTGGAGTATATTATTATGTATAGGTGGGGTATATTATTATGTATAGGTGGGGTATATTATTATGTATAGGTGGGGTATATTATTATGTACAGGTGGGGTATATTATTATGTATAGGTGGGATATATTATTATGTATAGGTGGGGTATATTATTATGTATAGGTGGGGTATATTATTATGTAT
This sequence comes from Pseudophryne corroboree, assembly GCF_028390025.1. Taxonomy (NCBI): domain Eukaryota; kingdom Metazoa; phylum Chordata; class Amphibia; order Anura; family Myobatrachidae; genus Pseudophryne; species Pseudophryne corroboree. The sequence goes on along the minus strand of NW_026967556.1, from coordinate 684,133 downwards.
AGGTGGAGTATATTATTATGTATAGGTGGGGTATATTATTATGTACAGGTGGGGTATATTATTATGTATAGGTGGGGTATATTATTATGTATAGGTGGGGTATATTATTATGTATAGGTGGGGTATATTACTATGTATAGGTGGGGTATATTATTATGTATCGGTGGGGTATATTATTATGTATAGGTGGAGTATATTATTATGTATAGGTGGGGTATATTATTATGTATAGGTGGGGTATATTATTATGTATAGGTGGGATATATTATTATGTACAGGTGGGGTATATTATTATGTATAGGTGGGATATATTATTATGTATAGGTGGGGTATATTATTATGTATAGGTGGGGTATATTATTATGTATAGGTGGGGTATATTATTATGTACAGGTGGGGTATATTATTATGTACAGGTGGGATATATTATTATGTACAGGTGGGGTATATTATTATGTACAGGTGGGGTATATTATTATGTACAGGTGGGGTATATTATTATGTACAGGTGGGGTATATTATTATGTACAGGTGGGGTATATTATTATGTATAGGTGGGGTATATTATTATGTATAGGTGGAGTATATTATTATGTATAGGTGGGGTATATTATTATGTATAGGTGGGGTATATTATTATGTATAGGTGGGGTATATTATTAGAACGGTTCATGGTTTGAGTATTATATGATAGAACTGTATAAAGTGGCCTATAACTTCTTGCATATTAAAACTAGTATACTTACCGGTGGAACTGTCTCCGTATCTGTGGAAGAGCCTGAAATCACAAAGGAAAGGTACGATAGGTAAATGTGCATAGTCCTATCTGGTTACATCACATACTAATGTTATAGGCGACCACTACAGGGGTAGGTTATTTCCTAAGCGATTAGAGTATTGGGCTCTGAATAGCTTGGGTGGAGGCACATTGTACATATACACTTTACCCCCAGGTAAAAAAGGGGTTACATTACTATAGATATATGAACTCACTGTGACACTCCCAGTTCCCCTCACCTCCCCAGTCATGTCCCTGTATTATTACTATAGATATAAGTGATGTCACAGTGACACTCCCAGGTCTTCATACTGAGCAATATTTTCAATCCCCAAAATTACATATAATAAAATTAATAATAATAACGACACTAAAGGCTGCACCCCAGTATAAAAATAATAACAGATGTCTTTAAAAGCAGGACACCTCAGGCCATTCCTCCAGTATTGTAGGACATCACCAACACTCCCAATGTATAATAATAATACCTGGACACCACAAGCCGCTGTCCCTGTACAATAACCGTACACAAAAACCTGCTCCACCTGTATAACACTAATAGCAACAGGACACCACAGGCCGCTCCCCCTGTATAATAATAATAATAATAACCGGACACCACAGGCCACTCCCTCTGTATTATAATAACAACAGGAAACCACAGGCATCTCCCTCTGTATAATAATAACAGGACACCACAGGCTGCTCCCCCTGTATAGTAATAATAACAGGACACCAAAGGCTGCTCCCCCTGTATAATAATAATATCAGGACACCACAGGCTGCTCCCCCTGTATAGTAAGACGTCATTACCTGATCTCCACGGACACTGGGAGGCTGCAGCAGTCGACGAAAACTCACTTCCTGTATGTGGAACGCACAGTACGGAAGTAAGGTGGACCGCACAGACAGGAAGTAGGGTATGATTAGCACAGGCCGCTTACTGGTTGCTGGCCCCTCCCCTCCTTCACCCCGCCTACAGCCCCACCCTCTGTAACGATTATTACTGTACATGTCATCAGTGCAGGAGGCCGGCGGCCATTTTCTTGTAGACCAGTCTGGCAGCAGCAATAGGTTCCCTGGCTGTGTAATGACATCAGGAGCGGCGGCCATTTTCCCCTGGTCTTAGCTCCGCCTTCCTTCTATCATTCCCACAATGCAGCAGGAGCAGAGAGCAGCCATTGCTGTGTCTGGCAGCAGGTAATGATATTATTATTATTATTATTATTCTATAGGCTGAGCAGCTCTGGTGTCAGGTTCTGTACTACAGGGGGAGCAGCCTCTGGTGCCTTGTTATAGTGCAGCTGGAGCAGCCTCTGGTGCTGCATTATCCCTGTACAGGTGGCTGACACTCTAGTGTCCTGTTAGTGTAATACAGGTGGCGCAGACCCCGCCGTTACCGTAATACAGGTAGCGCAGACCCCGCCGTTACCGTAATACAGGTGGTGCAGACCCCGCCGTTACCGTAATACAGGTGGTGCAGACCCCGCCGTTACCGTAATACAGGTGGCGCAGGCCCCGCCGTTACCGTAATACAGGTGGAGCAGACCCCGCCGTTAGCTTAATACAGGTGGCGCAGACCCCGCCGTTACTGTAATACAGGTGACGCAGAGCCCACCGTTACTGTAATACAGGTGGCGCAGAGCCCGCCGTTACCGTAATACCGGTGGAGTATACCCCACCCTTACCGTAATACAGGTGGCGCAGACCTCGCCGTTACCGTTATTCTATACATATAATGGCATTGTACTATACAGGGGAGCGCTATGTGTTGTCCTACTCTACAGGGGGAGCGAACTGTGTTGCCCTTCTATACATTGGGAGGTGCCTGTGGTGTCGTGTTAGTATTATTATATAGGGTGAGCGGCATGTAATGTCTTTCTATACAGAAGGAGCGGCCTGCGTTGTCATAATATATAGGGGTAGCATCCTGTGTTGTCATAGTATACAGGGGGAGCGGCCTATGTTGTCATAGTATACAGGGAGAGCGACCTGTGCTATCATAGTATACAGGAGGAGCGGCCTATGTTGTCATAATATACAGGGGTAGCATCCTGTGCTGTCATAATATACAGGGGGAGCGACCTGTGTTGTCATAATATACAGGGGTAGCATCCTGTGTTGTCATAATATACAGAGTGAGCGGCCTGTGTTGTTATAATATACAGGGATAGCATCCTGTGTTGTCATAATATACAGAGGGAGCGGCCTGTGTTGTTATAATATACAGGGATAGCATCCTCTGTTGTTATAATATATAGGGGGAGCATCCTGTGTTGTTATAATATACAGGGGGAGCATCCTGTGTTGTCATAATATACAGGGGGAGCATCCTGTGTTGTCATAATATACAGGGGGAGCATCCTGTGTTGTTATAATATACAGGGATAGCATCCTGTGTTGTTATAATATACAGGGGGAGCATCCTGTGTTGTCATAATATACAGGGGTAGCATCCTGTGCTATCATAATATACAGGGGTAGCATCCTGTGTTGTCATAGTATACAAGGGGAGCAGCCTGTGTTGTCATAATATACAGAAGGAGCGGCCTGTGTTGTCATAATATACAGGGGTAGCATCCTGTGTTGTCATAATATACAGGGGTAGCATCCTGTGCTATCATAATATACAGGGGTAGCATCCTGTGTTGTCATAGTATACAAGGGGAGCAGCCTGTGTTGTCATAATATACAGAAGGAGCGGCCTGTGCTGTCATAATATACAGGGATAGCATCCTGTGCTGTCATAGTATACAGGGGGAGCATCCTGTGTTGTCATAATATACAGGGGTAGCATCCTGTGTTGTCATAATATACAGAAGGAGCGGCCTGTGTTGTCATAATATACAGGGGGAGTGGCCTGTGTTGTCATAATATACAGGGGTAGCATCCTGTGTTGTCATAATATACAGGGGGAGTGGCCTGTGTTGTCATAATATACAGGGGTAGCATCCTATGTTGTCATAGTATACAGGGGGAGTGGACTGTGTTGTCATAATAGATGGGAGGAGCAGCCTGTGGCATCCTACTCTACAGGGGGAGAGGCCTGTATTATAATATTCCTTTCTTTCCTCACACTCAGTGCTTGACCCATTCCAGTCTGGCTTCCGTCCTCCCCACTTCAGTGAACTGCCCTTACAAAGGTCTGCAATGACCTCCATGCTGCTAAATCCTACTCTCTACTTATTCTTCTTGATCTCTCTGCTGCTTTTGACACTGTGGACCACCCTCTCCTACTGCAAATCCTTCACTCCATTGGTCTGCGTGATACTGCTTTCTCTTCCTATCTGTCTGGCCGTTACTTCTCTGTCTCCTCTCATGACTCCACCTCCCCCCACTTCCACTAACTGTAGATGTCCCCCAAGGTTCTGTCCTTGGACCTCTTCTTTTCTCTCTCTATACGTCCTCACTAGGTAAGCTCATTCAATATTTTGATTTCTAATATCATCTCTATGCTGATGACACTCAAATCTATCTTTCCTGTATCCGGACCTCTCTCTTGCTCTCCTCACTCGAATCTCCAACTGTCTCACTGCTGTCTCTGTTTGGATGTCCCAGCGCTTTATTACACCTAACATGTCTAAGACCGAGCTGATCATCTTCCCTCCCTCCCGCATAACCTCACCTCCCACAATGTCATTATCTACTGATGGCACTACTATCTTCTCTAGCCGCCAAGTGCGCTGTCTTGGTGTATTCCTTCCCTCCTCCCTCTCCTGTACTCTCCTCCTGACTGGCAGCCCTAACACATACATATCTCCACTCCAATATACCCTCAATGCTGCTGCCTGGCTCATCTTCCTCACCAAATGTACTACGTCCACCTCCCCTCTCCTACAAGCCCTTCACTGGCTCCTGTTAAAGCTGATTAACTTACAGGACGAAAAAGCAACAACTTATTTCAATAAAGTTCCAGCCGCTGCGGCCGCTGAATATAATCCTTAACCTCTGTACTGTTTACGCACCTTACGTACACAAGCTAGCACCGTGTATGCACTATGCGTACTCATGCCGAACGGGCGTAATAAGTACACACTTTGTGTACACAAGCCTACATGCTGTGAGCACAATGCAGCAGCCCGAGTGGCTGAGATACACTTTAAACCTTTAGCAGGAAAGGAACACGACACCAATTGTATTTAAAATATGTTGGGGTCCGACCCACCAACGGTTATTTACTAGCAGGGGGTTACAACAATAATACAAACACAATAAGAGAAGAGGCTACAATCAATGGTACATACGTTTGTTCGCCAGCGCCACCCGGTCCTCAATCAATCAAGATAGATGACCTTCAGAGAATGTGTGTGGCCGGCCAGGCAGCTGGGTTTTTATACATTTGTCCAAAACATGATACAATGGAAACTGTAATCTCTTCACCTATAGGTCACTGGGATGGTCATTTACAGTACAGGAGGGGTCATAGGTCGGTTTGAATAGGTGGGCGATGCCTGGTCCGGGTGCAGTTACAGTTGTTCTCCAGTGGGTTCCCACCGAATATCATGTGTACAGTAAATACAGTAAGATATTAATATTCTGTTCCTGCGCATAATTATGCGCAGGAGCGTGCTACCTTCTGCAAACTGCTATCGGAATATTGCTCTTAATATACCTTACAGATGGATACCAAACACCACCTCCTAACCTAATTCTGTCCCCTCATATCCTGTAAAGTCGAATCCCCCTGTTGTTTTACCTTTTACATAAATGAAACTCGCTGGTGTGGTGCATGTGGGCTATGTGTAAATTCTGTGCTATGTGACTTAAATATAGAATATGTCTTTGAGGCTTTTCCATGCAAATGCATATGCTACCCTAAATACTCATACCACGCGCTAACACGCACGATCGCGGGAGTGATCATACGCAACTTGCGAGTATGCGCACGCACAGTGGAACAAGTACCCGCACGAAGGCCATCTGTGTGAAGTTTTTACGTGATGTGTATGGCTGTAATATATTCGACTTCGACACTCCCCTTCCCCTTCAGAATCCAATTCAAACTTCTCACACTCACTTACAAAGCCCTCACCCACTCCTCTCCCATTTACATCTCTGACCTTATCTCCCTTTACACCACCACCCGTCCTCTTCACTACTAATGCACGCCGCCTCTCCTGCCAACTGATTTCCTCCTCCCACTCCTAACTACAAGATTTAAAACCTGCTGCTCCCTTTCTCTGGAATTCTCTACCTCTCCCCATCCGACTCTCTACAAAACTTCAATTGAGCTCTCAAGACCCACTTCTTCACCAACCCCAGCCAACTATCCTCCTAACCCTCTTGTCCACGCTTGCAGTCTACCCATTCTATGTCACCATGGTCTGTTAGCCCTTCACCTTTTAGATTGTAAGCTCACAAGAGCAGGGCCTTCTCCATCATGTGCCTTGCCTTCTCTTACTTAGTGTTCACGCTAGGCTGTTTTAGCAGGGCGCCGCGCCCTGGCCGTTTTTTTTTTAAGGGCAAACTCCGCCCTGCCATTTCTGCGACGCCCTGCTAGAACAGCCACCCGCTTCCTGCCCTCCCAGTTTGTAAAGATGCCATGCGCATGCGCGCGGCATCCATTCACGCTGTGAGAGAGCTTGGGGAAAGCCCAGCACCTCCATAGGTGCTGGGCATGCCCCAAACAGTGACACCGCCAGCCGCTTACGCCCCGTTTTAACGTCTGTGGGCTGAACCGCCCACTTTTATTACGTGAAATGACCACACCCTTTATTTTGCATGGGCACACCCCTTTTTCAGCGCACACACTTCTGCCTCTCACAGTCCGGCGCCCTGCCCAAATCCTAGAGTGAACACTATTACTTACACTATCTTATACTTCATACTCCCTTTGATGGCACCTAACCCCTGTTTTTTTGCATGTACCTTGTATTTGTCCCATATTGTCTCACACTGTGTTTTCTGCTCATTTGTTTATGTACTGTGTAATGGGCGCTGCAGATCCCTTATGGCACCATATAAATAAAAGATAATACTAAATTGTTTTCTTTAACTGATAAAATTCACCATTATTGTTTCTTCTAAATACTTTGTATCCATTTATTGTTGAAACATTAGCATGCAAGATTTACAGTATGATCGTATCATTACAGTGACATGACTGGGGAGGTGAGGGGATCTGGGAGTATCACTGTGACGTCACTTATATCTATAGTAATAATAAAGGGACATGACTGGGGAGGTGAGGGGATCTGGGAGTATCACAGTGACATCACTTTTATCTATAGTGATAATACAGGGACATGACTGGGGAGGTGAGGGGATCTGGGAGTATCACTGTGACGTCACTTATATCTATAGTAATAATACAGGGACATGACTGGGGAGGTGAGGGAATCTGGAAGCATCATAGTGACATCACTTATATCTATAGTAATAATACAGGGACATGACTGGGTAGGTGAGGGGATCTTGGAGTATCACTGTGACATCACTTATATCTATAGTAATAATAAAGGGACATGACTGGGGAGGTGAGGGGATCTGGGAGTGTCACAGTGACATCACTAATATCTATAGTAATAATACAGGGACATGACTCGGAAGGTGAAGGGATCTGGGAGCATCACAGTGATGTCATTTATATCTATAGTAATAATACAGGGCCATGACTCGGAAGGTGAAGGGATCTGGGAGCATCACAGTGATGTCACTTATAACTCTAGTAGTAATTCAGGGACATGACTGGGGAGGTGAGGGGATCTGGGAGCGACACAGTGACATCACTTATATCTCTAGTAGTAATTCAGGGACATGACTGGGGAGGTGAGGGGATCTGGGGGTGTCACAGTGACTACAAAGTGGGTAGTTCCGCAACAGGTTGAAACATAAGACTATAACCTTTGATGGATATTAGTCCCTAACCAACCATATTACCAATTTACACATGGTGTGTTGATTTCAAATGTCGGTGGTGTTCCCAGAGTCAGTAAAATGCATAGCAAAAAGAAAAAAGAACAAGCCCACTTGAGGTGAAACGGTCCATTTGGTCCACGTGGGTATTGGGACTGCGCAGCCCATACCCACTCCAGGGGTTCTCCCGGTCCAGTAAGCGCCCATTTGGGCTTTTTTGATTGTACTCTATATGATTACTTTTAAGTGTCGTTTTCAAAGTTGCTGATTTAACATTTGAGTAATTAGTAGATACTGAGAAGTCGTACAATGTGAATGTTTCTATTTGGGTATGATTAGTATCTCACAGGTTACCATTCACTCTCTGGTATAACAGACATGTAATACAACAGCTGATCATCACATACTCCAGGACAAAGGTCCACCTATAATTTTATTATTATCTCTTAACCCTTGCTGGTAAACAGCAATTCAGCTGTAAGAAATAAGTGTTTTCTTCTTCTGCACTCGGACGATTAGTTTTTTGAGTGATATACCAGAATGTCTCTGCAGCAGGATAAGCCTCTGTTTTCAGTAAATATATCGGCCTCCCAATTATAGGAGCTGTCTCATTTATCAACCAGGTGCATCCATGGTGCAGATTTTCAACATACAGGGGTATATTTACTAAAATTCGTAATTTTCAGAATGAGGTTAAAGTTCAAACACGAATTACATCGAGTGTGTTAAACTGTAACTTTTTGAATTTTTTCCGACTAATTTACTAAGTTGTCGTATTTTAAATTTTCGTGTTTTCCGATGTCGATGTCATTCGTATTTTTTGGCAGTGTTTTACGGGAGTGAATAGTAAAACACTGCCGACATTAAAACAATGAAACTCGGACGGATCTGTGAGATCCGTGCAGGGTTTCATTGTGCATCTTTAAAAAAATAAAAAATAGTTTAAAGTCGGAAAAAAAATGCGTGGGGTCCCCCCTCCTAAGCAAAACCAGCCTCGGCTCTTTGAGCCGGTCCTGGTTGAAAAAATATGAGGAAAAAAATGACTGGGGTTCCCCCATATTTAATCAACCAGCAACGGGCTCTGTGCCTGGTCCTGATGCAAAAAATACGGGGGACAAAAAGCGTAGGGGTCCCACGTATTTTTTGAACCAGCACCGGGCTCCACTAGCCAGGTACATAATGCCAGAGCCGGGGGACGCTTTTATTGTGGTCCTGGCGGCCCTGGCATTACATCCCCAACTAGTCACCCCTGGCCGGGGTACCCTGGAGGAGTGGGAACCCCTTAAATCAAGGGGTCCCCCCCTCCAGCCACCCAAGGGCTAGGGGTGAAGCCCAAGGCTGTCCCCCCCATCCAAGGGTGGCGGATGGGGGGCTGATAGCCAAGTGTCAAAATTCAGAATATTGTTTTTAGTAGCAGTACTACAAGTCCCAGCAAGTTCCCCTGCAAGCTGGTAGTTGGAGAACCACAAGTACCAGCATGCGGTGGAAAACCCGGGCCCGCTGGTACCTGTAGTACTACTACTAAAAAAATACCCAACAAAAAACAGGACACACACACCGTGACAGTAAAAGTTTATTACATACATGCACACCTCTATACATACATACTTACGTTGTGGCACTCTCCTGATTGGCTGTGTGCTCCTGTAGTGTCAGTGAGCGGCACACGGCAGAGATACAATGTAGCGCCTATGCGCTCCATTGTATCCAGTGGTGGGAACTTTGCGGTCAGCGGTGATGTTACTCGCGGTCAGTTTCTTATATGATTCTTGAATTTAATTTATGTCACAATTTGGTCATTTTGTTGCCAATAAGACTGTGTAACCCTGGATTGCCAACCTCACGCATATCTTTACCCGTAAAACTTGGCTAGCTCCATTATCATCTTTCATTTTTTCTATTCTTCTTTCTCTTCTTTCTTCTCTTTTCTTTATTCTAAGCGTGCTCTCTCATCCGGTTGGACAGCAGAAGCTCTTGTTTCCTGCTTGGTAAGAGTACTCACTCATTCAGCAAAGATTACTGCCATACTCCATAGGATAAGCTCAATCTCTTCCGATCTTGGAAGCCAATCTCCGGTAGGCCTGGTCAGTAATTGATGGGGAGACCTGCAATGAATACCAGGTGCAGTAAACCTATATGCTGAACAGCAGAAGGAAACTACCCACCTACCATCTATTTTCCATCTAATTTTCACTGTCTACCTGGACACTCTATGTGAGACCTTCTTTATAAAAATACGAGGGGTATGTGATATGGATCCGTTTTAGGTATCATGAACCCCCACAACAAAGGGGATACCCCATACTAATAGCCCCCCTTCTGCAAGGGGCATTGAGAGATACGGGCTTTGTAACCAATGTCTTTTTGATGGTCACACCTCAATAGTGTTCATTCTAGCACCCTGCACCTTTCAAATCCTGTGCAGTTCCTCTTTGCTGCCTGAGGTGTCGCTCTCTGCTCTGGTGCTTCTCAGCACACACAGGCCTGTATCACAGCACTGACTAACAGATCAGAGTATGCTGAGAAGCACCACAGCAGAGAGCGACACCCCAGGCAGGAAAGAGGAACTGCATTGATTTTGAAAGGTGCAGGGTGCTAGAATGAACACTACCTCAAGGAGGTACTAATCCTTTGAATTAAAAAGCCTTATGGTAACACCACTGTCTCAACGTAGAGCAGCAGGTGTTTAAGTACCCATAGAGGCAACACTTTTACTCACTGAGATCTATGACTTGTACCGTTGAGAGTGATAATAGTAAGGAATTATTTGCAACTATACAGACCGCTGAACGATGAACCCTGTGGGGATAATTAATCTGTCTTGTGATACTGAGTATAGACAGTGACATTCAAGTAATTATTTATTAAGTCAAATATTTTCACCTAGGCAGTAATTCATTATCAAGTGCAACTCCATCTATGGGGTGCCAATTATGCAAAATAAACTGTTAATTTGCATATATACGTAAAATAAAGCTTTGAAGTTGTGTGCTACTTAATATTATTTTAATATTAAATTAAAAGTTACGTTTTATTGTTTGACTACAATCATAAGAGTGCCCCAACACAGAGTCTTTCTTTTTTCTTTTTCCTTTTTGGTGTCACAGTGACATCACATATAGCTATAGTAATAATACATTTACATGACTGGGAGGTGAGGGGGTCTGGAAGCATCACAGTGACATCACTTATATCTATAATAATAATACATAGACATGACTAAGGAGGTGAGGGGGTCTGGAAGCATCACAGTGACATCACTTATATCTATAATAATAATAATAATACATAGACATGACTAAGGAGGTGTGGGGATCTGGAAGTGTCACAGTGACGTCATTTATATCTATAGTAATAATACAGGGACATGACTGGGGAGGTGAGGGGATCTGGAAGTGTCACAGTGACGTCACTTATATCTATAGTAATAATACAGGGACATGACTGGGGAGGTGAGGGGGATCTGGGAGCTTCACAGTGACATCACTTATATCTATAATAAAAATACATAGACATGACTAAGGAGGTGTGGGGATCTGGAAGTGTTACAGTGACGTCACTTATATCTATAGTAATAATACAGGGACATGACTGGGGAGGTGAGGGGATCTGGGAGCTTCACAGTGACATCACTTATATCTATAGTAATAATACAGGGACATGACTGGGGAGGTGAGGGTATCTGGGAGCTTCACAGTGACATCACTTATATCTATAATAATAATAATACATAGACATGACTAAGGAGGTGAGGGAGTCTGGGAGCGACACAGTGACATCGCTTATATATAGTAATAATACAGGAGCTGGTAGCATCACAGTGACATCACTTATATCTATAGTAATAATACAGGATCATGACTGGGGAGCTGAAGTGATCTGGGAGCATCCCAGTGACATCACATATATCTAAAGTAATAATATAGAGACAGGATTGGGGAGGAGAGGGGATCTGGGAGCGTCACAGTGACATCACTTTTATCTAAGGTAATAATACATGGACATGACTGGGAAGGTGATCTGGGAGTATTTACAATGATATGATGTTTCCCTCATTTTGCAGGATTACACAGTAGTGAAGAAGACATCCAGCAGCCGTCCCTGTGTGTCAGGAGGACTGAGCAGGACCCAGAGCCCCATCACGGTGCCTCCACCTCACTCACTAATACATGAGAGACACAATGACCAAAAGATCTTGGAACTCACCAACAAGATCATTCAGCTGCTGACTGGAGAGGTGACTGCTGGGAATGGGGCATTATACAGTAACACCAGGGGAAGTGTCTGGGTGATGACTGGAGAGGTGACTGCTGGGAATGGGACATTATACAGTAACACCAGGGGACGTGTCCGGGTGATGACTGGAGAGGTGAGGGAATGGGATATTATACAGTAACACCAGGGGATGTGTCCGGGTGGTGACTGGAGAGGTGACTGCCGGGAATGGGACATTATACAGTAACACCAGGGGATGTGTATGGGTGATGACTGGAGAGGTGACTGCCGGGAATGGGACATTATACAGTAACACCGGGGGAGGGGGGTGTATGGATGATGACTGGAGAGGTGACTGCTGGGAATGGGACATTATACAGTAACACCAGGGGACGTGTCTGGGTGGTGACTGGAGAGGTGGCTGCCGGGAATGGGACATTATACAGTAACACCAGGGGATGTATCTGGGTGATGACTGTATCACTGTGTGTGTCAGGTTCCTATAAGGTGTCAGGGTGTCACTGTCTATGTCTCCATGCAGGAGGGGGAGTATATAGAGGAACACAGGGGTCTGTACAAGGACGTGATGATGGAGAATCACCGGCCCCTCACATCACTGGGTAAGAGGAGACTGTCATGTATTGTACAGGGGAGAACAGGTACGGGGGCCCCTATATACACACATCACCTGATAATCACATATATACACTGTACTCAGTCACTGTGTCTCCTACAGATGGGCCCAGTAACAGAGATACCCAAGAGAGATGTTCCCGTCCTCTGTATTCCCAGGACTGTACAGAGGAGAATCACAGGACCCCACAGGAGGATCAGGTAAGTGGGATTTAGGGTCTCCCCAGTATACCAAAGTGACTGTCACTATATGATCTGTAGAGAAGCTGTGTGTCTTATACACTGATATTATAATGTTTCACCTCAGTTTAATGTGACTGTATGCAAATGTCATTATAGTGTTTTTTTTTTCTTTTTAGGTAGAACGTCTTTCTGATATTAAAACAGAAGATATAAAGGGAGAGGAAGAGACGTATGTGACTGATATGAAGGCAGAAGATATAGAGGGAGAAGAAGAGACGTATGTGACTGATATAAAGGCAGAAGATACAGAGGGAGAAGAAGAGACGTATGTGACTGATATAAAGGCAGAAGATATAGAGGGAGAAGAAGAGACGTATGTGACTGATATAAAGGCAGAAGATATAGAGGGAGAAGAAGAGACGTATGTGACTGAAATAAAGTCAGAAGATACAGAGGGAGAAGAAGAGACATATGTGACTGAAATAAAGGCAGAAGATATAGAGGGAGAAGAAGAGACGTATGTGACTGATATGAAGGCAGAAGATACAGAGGGAGAAGAAGAGACGTATGTGACTGATATAAAGGCAGAAGATATAGAGGGAGAAGAAGAGACGTATGTGACTGATATGAAGGCAGAAGATACAGAGGGAGAAGAAGAGACGTATGTGACTGATATAAAGGCAGAAGATATAGAGGGAGAAGAAGAGACGTATGTGACTGATATAAAGGCAGAAGACATAGATGGAGAAGAAGAGACGTATGTGACTGATATAAAGGCAGAAGATATAGAGGGAGAAGAAGAGACGTATGTGACTGATATAAAGGCAGAAGATATAGAGGGAGAAGAAGAGACGTATGTGACTGATATAAAGGCAGAAGATATAGAGGGAGAAGAAGAGACATATGTGACTGATATGAAGGCAGAAGATATAGAGGGAGAAGAAGAGACGTATGTGACTGATATGAAGGAAGAAGATATAGATGGAGAAGAAGAGACGTATGTGAGGGGTGATCAGCAGTGTAAGGAGGAGGAGATCCCTACAGATATCAGCACAGGTGAGTAATAAACACTTATTACAGAAGTCACATATTCTCCTTGCTCAGTCACTACAGCAATCTCTTATCTTACACCCTCCTCTGTCAGTACAAACTAATGTGGAATATTTATTTCTGCTGCGGGGTACACTGGGCTCCACGAGGAATGACATTGGCATGTAGAGTAGGCTCTTGATCCGATGCACCAACAGGCTCAAAGCTTTGACCTTCTTCCCAGAATGCATAGCGCCGCCTCCTCTATAACCCCACTTTTGTGCACAGGAGCTCAGTTTTATAGTTGGTGCCATGCAGTAAGCAGGCATACAACAGGGGGGCTGCAGCCCCAGGAAAAAGCTTTTTAAATAAATTCACGCCTCACAAGAAGATGCCGGCTCGCTACCCCCTCGCTGCGGAGCTAAGTAAAAATTGGGAATCACACCCGCCAGTGGATTCGCAGGGTGGCGCAGCTGGTGGTATCCTCAGCTCTGCCCGTAACTATTGTCACATCCCTGAGAGAGCCGACGGATAAGCGTGTGGAGGGTTGTTTAAAGGCAATTTACACTCTAAGTGGTGCTGCACATAGGCCCACCATTGCAGCGACATGGGCTGCAGAAGCTGTGGAAGTGTGGGCTCAGGAGCTGGAGGCGGAGTTGCCGTCCAACGCTTCTGATCATGCTAGACAATGCTTGTCGTATATTGTCACAGCGTGTCATTACATTAAGGAGACGGCTTCGGATACAGGTATTCTGGCGGCCAAGGTTTCTACTACGTCCATACTGGCTCGCCGGATTCTATGGTTGCAGTCCTTGTCTGTGGATCTGTCTTCTAAGAAAACCCTGGAGGTACTCCCGTTTAAGGGAGACATTCTTTTCAGAGAAGACCTCAATAAGATAGTGGCTGACTTGGCTTCTGCTAAAACAACGTTTTACCTAGTACTGCCCCTTCGGTGCCGAAGGCTAAGAGTACTTCTTTGTCCTTCAGGGTAAGCAAAGGGTCAAGCGTACTCGAAACAGGTACGCACTTCCAAACCAAATAAGCCCAAACTGGCCTGGGCTACCCTTCAGCCTGCTTCCAAAACTAAATTGCCTGCCGCATGGGGGATCCCAGGGTGGGGGGGCGACTTCTAGGGTATACCCAGGAATGGTTGAAGACCACTTCCGATGCCTGGGTACGGGAAGTCGTCACTTGAGGTTACACCGTTTCCTTCAAAAATCACCCCTCTCATAGATTTTGCCTGACAGACATCCCTTCGGATCAGGTAAAGGCAAAAACTCTTCATTCGGTGGTACAGTCCCTACTGGACACAGGAGTGGTAGTACAGGTGCCTCTGGCTTTAGAGAGGCAAGGGGTACTATTCACCGCTGTTCCTAGTCCCGAAACCGAATGGGTCATCCCGGCCCATTCTCAACCTCAAGTCCTTGAACAAATTTGTGAAGGTCTCCAAGTTTCGTATGGAAACTCTTCGCTCTATTGTTCTGGCATTGGAACCTGGGGATTATATGGTCTCACTGGACATACAGGATGCTTACCTGCATATTCCCATTGCAATGTCGCATCAGCAATACCTGAGGTTTGCGGTTGGGAACCTCCATTACCAATTTTGGGCGTTACCCTTTGGTTTGACCATGGCTCCGCAAGTCTTCACCAAGGTTATGGTGGTCATGACGGCTGTGCTCCGCCGTCAAGGGGTCAGGATCCTACCATACCTGGACGACTTGTTGATCCTGGCAAATTCCCCAGAAACTCTCCTACGCCATCTGCATATGACTATCCAGTTTCTGCAAGCCCACGGGTGGCTCATCAACTGGAAGAAATCTTCCCTGGCCCCTGCTTGGAGCATGGTGCACCTGTGGGCAGAGGCGGATTGGCCACAGGGCTTGCAGGGAAGATTCCCGGTGGGCCGACGCACCTGTGGGGCCTGTTTTGTTTGAGGACATGTGGTCCTTTTTATAGACATAATGAATAAGATACAAAATAATTTGCATATATGAAAATGACTTTGCCACTTAGCCTGTGATTGCAGATGATCTAGTGTATGCTCTGTCTGCTTGGCTGACATATAAGATTGAGTGAATAGTGATTGGGATACGGTTGGTGTAATAAGCAAGAAAATATATCTACCTAAAGAATGATATAGTTTCCTAAATTCTGTAGGTGTATAATATAATGTGCTCATAATATGTAATTTTATTTATTTTTAACTTCCACCTTGATGCTGGACATGCCCACTATCTGGAAAGTCTTGGGGGGAGGGAGCTGCTGCCATGGCTAGACCTTACACCTCTGGTGCTGCCCATGTGGGGTCACTAGTACATATTTCTCTGACGTCCTAGTGGATGCTGGGAACTCCGTAAGGACCATGGGGAATAGCGGCTCCGCGGGAGACTGGGCACAAATAAGAAAGCTTTAGGACTACCTGGTGTGCACTGGCTCCTCCCCTATGACCCTCCTCCAGACCTCAGTTAGATTTTTGTGCCCGGCCGAGCTGGATGCACACTAGGAGCTCTCCTGAGCTTCTAGAAAGAAAGTATTTGTTAGGTTTTTTATTTTCAGTGAGACCTGCTGGCAACAGGCTCACTGCTACGAGGGACTAAGGGGAGAAGAAGCGAACCTACCTGCTTGCAGCTAGCTTGGGCTTCTTAGGCTACTGGACACCATTAGCTCCAGAGGGATCGAACGCAGGTCCCGTGTTATGCACACCAGTGCCTGCAGGAATGTACTGGTGTCTGAACAGAGAGGGATGCAAAACAAATGAACTAACAGACAGACTGGGAAATATGACATCACGTACACAGAAAGTGATAGGGTAACAAAACCAACACAAAGTGAACAGAGAAGCCCAGAGGCTAATAAACTGGGTGTCTCCCTAGTATTACAAATGCTCAGATGGAAAAAGCAAGATGTTGTGTTTTAATACGTAGAGAACCCGAAATGCTGTTGCTAAGGGCAACAGCAAAACCCTAAAGGGTTACCAACGGGTGTGGCAGCAAACTCCTTGGTCAGAGATGGAATAGTAGACACAAGGAGAGACTCCACAATCCTAATTCTCACTTGCAGGGCCCAGGTTCAGCTTACTGCCACTAAACTGACACATGGACGCCCTGCACAGTGAGAGAGGATTAAGCATGCAGGTCTGAAAGTACAGCCACAAACCTGCTGGGTTCACAGAATAGCAAAAGAACCTCAGCAGGCTAAACGACTGACTCCAGTCTTACTGCTAGGTCTGGATTGGCAGAGAGTAGTACCAAATCCCCAGGCCTATTTGCAGTAAGCAATAACAAATACAAAGCTACACAGTACTGGCTAATTTTCAGGAACTGACTAACCAACAAAGATTCAGCAGCATCTGCTTAATCTGAGAAGAGGCCTTATAAAGCAGGTGCTGTCCACGCCCCACTCAGACCTCACAGACTGAGCACAAAAACCAGCACCGGATCCCCTGCCTGTAACCACTGCACAGCAAAAGACCCGAACCGGAGTATCAGCTGCGCTCAGGTTACTCCGCTAGCACTTGTCTCCCGGTTGCCATGACGACGTGGCAGCACAGGGCAGGAGACCCTAACAGCCCGACCTCGATGTCCGTTCCCGGAGCCGCGCCGCCGTCCCCCTTACAGAGCCAGAAGCAAGAAGTGGTCCAGAAAATCGGCGGCAGAAGACATCAGTCTTCAACAAGGTAGCGCACAGCACTGCAGCTGTGCGCCATTGCTCCTCATGTACACCTCACACTCCGGTCACTGATGGGTGCAGGGCGCTGGGGGGGGGGGGGCGCCCTGAGCAGCAATAAGACACCTTGGCTGGCAAATATACACCATATATAGTCCAAAGGGCTATATAGGTGTAAATTAACCCCTGCCATTTTTCCAGAAAAAGTGGGAAAAAGTCAGCCGAAAAAGGGGCGGAGCTATCTCCCTCAGCACACCAGCGCCATTTTCCCTCACTGCTCCGCTGGAAGGATCGCTCCCTGGCTCTCCCCTGCAGTCCTGCACTACAGAAAGGGTAAAAAAGAGGGGGGGGGGCACTCAATTTAGGCGCAGTGTATGATACAAAAGCAGCTATAAGGGAAAACACTCTGTATAGTGATATCCCAGTATATATAGCACTCTGGTGTGTGCTGGCATACTCTCCCTTTGTCTCTCCAAAGGGCTTTGTGGGGTCCTGTCCCCTATCAGAGCATTCCCTATGTGTGTGCTGTGTGTCGGTACGGCTGTGTCGACATGTATCATGAGGAAAATTATGTGGAGGCAGAGCAAATGCCTGTAAATGTGATGTCACCCCCTGCGGGGTCGACACCTGAGTGGATGGACTTATGGAAGGAATTACGTGAAAGTGTCAACTCCTTACACAAAAGGTTTGACGACATGGGACAGCCGGCTACTCAGCTTGTGCCTGTCCAGGCGTCTCAAAGGCCATCAGGGGCTCTAAAACGCCCGCTACCTCAGATGGCAGATACAGACGTCGACACATACCGACTCCAGTGTCGACGACGAGGAGACTAATGTAACTTCCAATAGGGCCACCCGTTACATGATTGAGGCAATGAAAAATGTTTTACACATTACTGACATTACCCCAGGTACCACTAAAAAGGGTATTATGTTTGGTGAGAAAAAACTACCCGTAGTTTTTCCTGCATCTGAGGAATTAAATGACGTATGTGAATAAGCGTGGGCTTCCCCAGATAAGAAATTGGTAATTTCTAAACGGTTATTGTTAGCGTACCCTTTTCCGCCAGAGGATAGGGCACGTTGGGAAACACCTCCTAGGGTGGATAAAGCGCTCACACGTTTGTCAAAGAAGGTGGCACTACCGTCTCCGAATACGGCCGCCCTAAAGGAACCTGCTGATAGAAAGCAGGAGGCTATCCTAAAGTGTATATACACACATACAGGTGTTATACTGCGACCAGCTATTGCCTCAGCATGGATGTGCAGTGCTGCTGCTGCGTGGTCAGATTCCCTGTTGGATAATATTGATACCCTGGATAGGGACAATATATTACTGACTCTAGAGCATATAAAAGATGCGCTCTTATACATGCGTGATGCACAGAGGGATATTTGCCGGCTGGCATCAAGAGTAAGTGCAATGTTCATTTCCGCCAGGCGAGGGTTATGGACTCGGCAGTGGTCAGGTGATGCCGACTCGTAAAGGCACATGGAAGTTTTGCCTTATAAAGGGGAGGAGTTATTTAGGGAAGGTCTGTCGGACCTCGTTTCCACGGCGACAGCGACAGCTGCCCCCCAACAAAAGAAAGCACCGTACTATCAAGCACAGTCCTTTCGGCCCCATAAGGGCAAGCGAGCGAGAGGCGCGTTCTTTCTGCCAAAAGGCAGAGGTAAAGGAAAAAAGCTGCAGCAGACAGCCAGCTCCCAGGAGCAGAAGTCCTCCCCCGTTTCCGCCAAATCCACAGCATGACGCTGGGGCTTCGCAGGCGGACCCAGGTACGGTGGGGGCCCGTCTCAAGAATTTCAGCACACAGTGGGCTCGCTCACAAGTGGATCCCTGGATCTTTCAGGTAGTATCTCAGGGGTACAGACTGGAATTCGAGACGCCTCCCCCCCGCCGTTTCCTAAAATCTGCCTTACCGACAACTCCCTCCGACAGGGAGGCAGTGTTAGAGGCTATACACAAACTATATTCACAAAAGGTGATAATCAAGGTGCCCCTCCTTCAACAAGGAAGGGGTTACTATTCCACAAAGTTTGTGGTCCTGAAACCGGACGGTTCAGTGAGACCCATTTTAAATTTGAAATCCTTGAACACATATATAAAGAGGTTCAAGATGGAATCGCTCAGGGCGGTTATCTCAAGCCTGGAGGAAGGGGATTACATGGTATCACTGGACATCAAGGATGCTTACCTGCATGTCCCCATTTACCCTCCTCACCAGGAGTACCTCAGGTTTGTGGTACAGGACTGTCACTACCAGTTCCAGACGCTGCCGTTTGGGTTATCCATGGCACCGAGGGTCTTTACCAAGGTAATGGCCGAAATGATGATACTCCTTCGAAAGAAGGGAGTTTTAATTATCCCGTACTTGGACGATCTCCTGATAAAAGCGAGGTCCAAGGAACAGTTGTTGGTGGGGGTAGCACTTTCTCAGGAAGTGCTGCAACAGCATGGTTGGATTTTCAATATCCCAAAGTCACAGCTGGTTCCTACGACACGCCTTCTGTTCCTGGGGATGATTCTGGATACAGACCAGAAAAGAGTGTTTCTTCCGGAGGAGAAAGCAAAAGAGTTGTCGTCTCTAGTAAGAAGCCTCCTAAAACCAGGACAGGTGTCAGTGCATCAATGCACGAGAGTCCTGGGAAAGATGGTAGCCTCATACGAGGCAATTCCATTGGGCAGATTCCACGCAAGAACCTTCCAGTGGGACCTGTTGGACAAGTGGTCCGGATCGCATCTTCAGATGCATCAGAGGATAACCCTGTCGCCAAGGACCAGGGTGTCGCTACTGTGGTGGCTGCAGAGTGCTCATCTCCTAGAGGGCCGCAGATTCGGGATACAGGACTGGGTCCTTGTAACCACGGATGCCAGCCTTCGAGGCTGGGGCGCAGTCACACAGGGAAGAAATTTCCAGGGACTGTGGTCAAATCAGGAGATTTCTCTTCACATAAATATTCTGGAATTAAGGGCCATCTACAATGCCCTAATCCAGGCAAGACCTCTGCTTCAAAACCAGCCGGTACTGATACAATCAGACAACATCACGGCGGTCGCCCATGTAAACAGACAGGGCGGCACAAGAAGCAGGGGGGCAATGGCAAAAGCCACAAGGATTCTCCGATGGGCAGAGAATCACGTGTTAGCACTGACAGCAGTGTTCATCCCGGGAGTAGACAACTGGGAAGCAGACTTCCTCAGCAGGCACGACCTCCACCCGGGGGAATGGGGACTTCATCCAGAAGTCTTCCAAATGATTGTAAACCGTTGGGAACGGCCAAAGGTGAACATGATGGCGTCCCGCTTCAACAATAAAACAAAAAAGATATTGCGCCAGGTCAAGGGACCCTCAGGCGATAGCAGTGGACGCTCTAGTGACACCGTGGGTGTACCAGTCGGTTTATGTGTTCCCTCCTCTGCCTCTAATTCCCAAGGTGCTGAGAATTATAAGAAAGAGAGGAGTAAGAACGATACTCGTGGTCCCGGATTGGCCAAGAAGAGCTTGGTACCCAGAACTTCAAGAGATGCTCACAGAGGACCCATGGCCTCTACCGCTAAGGCGGGACCTGCTCCAGCAGGGACCCTGCCTGTTCCAAGACTTACCGCGGCTGCGTTTGATGGCATGGCGGTTGAACACCGGATCCTGAAGGAAAAAGGTATTCCGGAGGAAGTCATCCCTACCCTGATCAAGGCCAGGAAGGATGTAACCGCACAACATTATCACCGCATTTTGCGGAAATATGTTGCGTGGTGTGAGGCCAGGAAGGCCCCAACGGAGGAATTTCAACTGGGTCGATTTCTGCATTTCCTGCAAGCAGGAGTGACTATGGGCCTCAAATTGGGGTCCATTAAGGTCCAGATTTCGGCTCTGTCAATTTTCTTCCAGAAAGAACTGGCTTCACTGCCTGAAGTTCAGACTTTTGTCAAGGGAGTGCTGCATATTCAGCCCCCTTTTGTGCCCCCAGTGGCACCATGGGATCTCAATGTGGTCTTGGGGTTCCTGAAATCACATTGGTTTGAGCCACTTAAAACCGTGGATCTGAAATATCTCACGTGGAAAGTGGTCATGTTGTTGGCACTGGCTTCGGCCAGGCGTGTGTCAGAATTGGCGGCTTTGTCTTGTAAAAGCCCTTATTTGATCTTCCATATGGATAGGGCAGAATTGAGGACTCGTCCCCAGTTTCTCCCGAAGGTGGTATCAGCTTTTCACTTGAACCAACCTATTGTGGTGCCTGCGGCTACTAGGGACTTGGAGGATTCCAAGTTACTGGACGTTGTCAGGGCCCTGAAAATGTATGTTTCCAGGACGGCTGGGTGCTCCTGCTTCTAAGCAGACAATTGCTCGCTGGATTTGTAGCACAATTCAGTTTGCACATTCTGCGGCGGGACTGCCGCATCCTAAATCAGTGAAAGCCCATTCCACAAGGAAGGTGGGCTCATCTTGGGCGGCTGCCCGAGGGGTCTCGGCTTTACAACTTTGCCGAGCGGCTACTTGGTCAGGGTCTAATACTTTTGCAATACCCTGGCTGAGGAGGACCTTGAGTTTGCTCATTCGGTGCTGCAGAGTCATCCGCACTCTACCGCCCGTTTGGGAGCTTTGGTATAATCCCCATGGTCCTTACGGAGTTCCCAGTATCCACTAGGACGTCAGAGAAAATAAGAATTTACTCACCGGTAATTCTATTTCTCGTAGTCCGTAGTGGATGCTGGGCGCCCATCCCAAGTGCGGATTGCTGCAATACTTGTACATAGTTATTGTTAACTAATCGGGTTATTGTTGAGAGCCATCTGTTCAGAGGCTCCACTTGTTATCATACGGTTAACTGGGTTTAATATCACAAGTTGTACGGTGTGATTGGTGTGGCTGGTATGAGTCTTACCCGGGATTCAAAATCCTTCCTTAATCGTGTCAGCTCTTCCGGGCACAGTATCCTAACTGAGGTCTGGAGGAGGGTCATAGGGGGAGGAGCCAGTGCACACCAGGTAGTCCTAAAGCTTTCTTATCTGTGCCCAGTCTCCTGCGGAGCCGCTATTCCCCATGGTCCTTACGGAGTTCCCAGCATCCACTACGGACTACGAGAAATAGAATTACTGGTGAGTAAATTCTTATTTTTTCCAGGGATGCTTTTTGTTCCCAATCTGCTCCTGCCTGTGGGCGTTGTTGGGCACTCACAACCAGCAGTTGTTTTTGTCTCAGAAGAAAGTCCTGAAGCTTCAGGATAGGAGTCGATGCTTCCTATCTTGTCCGCAAGTGTCGATACATTCGGCAATGCAAGTGCTAGGTCTCATGGTGTCTGCTTTCAACATGGTGAAGTATGCTCAATTCCATTCCTGCCCTCTGCAGAAGCTAATTCTTACCAAGTGGGACGGCTTGCCTCACCGGATCAGGTCTCAAATGATCTCCTTGTCTCCGGAGGTCCATCTGTCACTGAGCTGGTTGCTTCAGGACCAACGATTTAGCAGGGTTCGTCCCTTCTGGATCTTCAGCTGGGTCCTTCTGACGACGGATGCCAGTCTGAGAGGTTGGGGTGCTGTGTTGGAACAACACTCCCTTCAGGGTTGGTGGATCAAGGAGTCGTCTCTCCTCCTGATAAACATTCTGGAATTGCGGGCGGTGTTCAACTCATTTAACTTGGCCCTCATTTCATACAGAACAGACCTGTTCAAGTACAGTTGGACAACGCCACCACGGTGGCGTACATCAATCATCAAGGCGGCACTCAAAGCCACATGGCATTGAGGGAAGTATCACGGATTGTTCAGTGGGTGGAACGTCATCTGTCAGCCATATCGGCAGTGTTCATTCCGGGGGTCCTAAACTGGGAAGCAGACTTTCTCATTCGTCAGGACTTATATGCCAGAGAGTGGAGCCTCCATCCAGAAGTGTTTCAACTCCTTGTGGACAAGTGGGGACTTCCAGATGTGGAGCTGATGGCATCTGGACACAATCACAAGGTTCTGGTCTTCAGAGCAAGGACAAGGGATCCTCAAGCAGCGTTCGTGGACGCACTGGCAATTCCATGGAACTTTCGGCTGCCATACATGTTCCCTCCGGTGTCACTCCTGCCCAGAGTAATAAGGAAGTTCAAGAAAGGAGGAGGAATCCTGCTTCTGATCGCTCCAGCGTGGCCCAGATGGCATTGGTTCTCAGACCTTCAGGGTCTCTCGATAGAGAATCCCCTTCTACTTCCGCAGTGTCCAGATTTCCTCGTTCAGGGCCCCTGTTTATATTAGGATTTAGCCTGATTGGCTTGACGGCGTGGCTCTTGAAGCTTCCGTCTTGAAGGCCAAAGGATTTTCTGAGGCGGTCATTCAAACCATGTTGAAGGCCCAGAAACCGACCACTGCTCGGATTTACCATAGGGTCTGGAATTTTTACTTTGCTAGGTGTGCATCTAACAATTATGACGCTTACAAGTTTAGTACGGCCAAACTTTTGGCCCCTCTACAACAGGACCTGGACTTGGGCCTTCATCTGGCCTCCATCAATGTTCATATTTCTGCCTTGTCGGTTTGGTTCCAGAGAAAAATTGCGACCTTACCTGATGTGCATGCGTTCACTCAGGGTGTGTTGCGGATTCAACCTCCTTATGTCCCGCCTGTGGCTCTTTGGGACCTGTCGGTGGCTCTGGAGGCGTTGCAAGGGTCTCTGTTTGAGCCTCTTGAATCTGCAGACCTTAAGTGGCTTTCCCTTAAGGTATTGTTTCTGCTGGCTATTGTCTCTGCTAGACAGGTGTCGGATTTGGGTGCCTTATCTTGTAGGTTACCTTATCTGATTTTTCACCGTGATCGGGCGGTTCTTAGAACACGTCCCGGGTATTTACTGAAGGTGGTGTCCACTTTCCACCTTAATCAGGAAATCATGGTTCCGGCCTTTGCCTCTCCTGACTTGTCTTCCAAAGAGAGGTCTTTGGATGTGGTATGGGCTCTCTGTATCTATGTGAAGAGGACAGCTCCCGTCAGGAAGTCGGATTCTCTCTTTGTTCTGTTTGTTTTTCACAAACGTGGCTGGCCAGCTCACAAGCAGACCCTGGCCAGATGGATTAGAATGGTGATTGCACATGCTTATGTACAGGCTGGCCTTCCAGCTCTTGCTACCATAAAGGACCTTTCTACTCGGTCGGTTGGACCTTCTTGGGTGGCCCGCCGTGGTGCGACCCTTGAACAATTGTGCAAGGCGGCTACATGGTCCTCAGTGAACACGTTCATAAGGTTCTATGCCTTTGATACTTCATCCTCCTAAGCCAGGATGCTTCCTTTGGACGCCGGGTTCTTGTGCCCGCTACAGTGCGTCCCCTCCCATAAGGAACTGCTTTAGGACATCCCCAATGTCATTCCCTGTGTACCCCGCAGCAGAAAATGAGATTTATGGTAAGAACTTGTTGTTAAATCTCTTTCTGCGAGGTACACTGGGCTCCACAAGGCACCCACCCTGATGCACTTAGCTTTTTTGGGTTGGTATGGCATTAGCCGCTGACACTTTCTCCTGTCATGAGAATGTGTTGTGTGTGTGTGTGTGTGTGTGTGTGTGTGTGTGTGTGTGGCTACTAACAGTTGTCTCTTTTCCTTGCTACTGCATTGGACTGGTTAACAAAAACTGAGCTCCTGTGCACGGAGGCGGGGTTATAGAGCAGGCGGCGCTATGCTTTCTGGGAAGAAGGTCAAAGATTTGAGCCTGTTGGTGCCTCGGATCAAGATCCTATTCTACACCCCAATGTAATTCCCTGTTGAGCCCAGTGTACCTCGCAGAAAGAGCTTTAACAACGGTAAGTTCTTACCATAAATCTCATTTGGAGTCGGGAGCCATCAGCCTCTATTATACTCCTGCTCTCCTCCTCATATCATGTCACTGTGTGTTACCAGCCTAGAGATCTGACCAGTCTCCTCCCCACACTCTGTTGTATCTCATACATCAGGAGCCATCAGCCCCTATTATACTCCTGCTCTCCCCCTCACATCATGTCACTGTGTGTTACCAGCCCAGAGATCTGACCAGTCTCCTCCCCACACTCTCTGGTGTATCTCATACATCAGGAGCCATCAGCCCCTATTATACTCCTGCTCTCCCCTCACATCATGTCACTGTGTGTTACCAGCCCAGAGATCTGACCAGTCTCCTCCCCACACTCTCTGGTGTATCTCATACATCAGGAGACATCAGCGACCTATTATACTCCTGCTCTCCCCCTCACATCATGTCACTGTGTGTTTCCAGCCCAGAGATCTGACCAGTCTCCTCCCCACACTCTCTGGTGTATCTCATACATCAGGAGACATCAGCCCCTATTATACTCCTGCTCTCCCCCTCACATCATGTCACTGTGTGTCACCAGCCCAGAGATCTGACCAGTCTCCTCCCCACACTCTCTGGTGTATCTCATACATCAGGAGACATCAGCCCCTATTATACTCCTGCTCTCCCCCTCACATCATGTCACTGTGTGTTACCAGCCCAGAGATCTGACCAGTCTCCTCCCCACACTCTCTGGTGTGTCTCATACATCAGGACCCATCAGCCCCTATTATACTCCTGCTCTCCCCCTCGCATCCTGTCACTGTGTGTTACCAGCCCAGAGATCTGACCAGTCTCCTCCCCACACTCTCTGGTGTATCTCATATATCAGGAGACATCAGCCCCTATTATACTCCTGCTCTCCCCCTCACATCATGTCACTGTGTGTCACCAGCAGCCATACTGTGTGCTAGCAGTACCTCTGCCTATCGTATTACATGCCAGGTATTCAATGAGAGTGTCTCTATTAGCACATGCCAGTCTATATATAAACCACTCTCATACGTCCTAGAGGATGCTGGGGGGGTCATCATAAAACCATGGGGTATAGACGGGATCCGCAGGAGACATGGGCACTTTAAGACTTTGAAAGGGTGTGAACTGGCTCCTCCCTCTATGCCCCTCCTCCAGACCCCAGTTTTAGAATTGTGCCCAGTGAGACTGGACGCACTACAGGGAGCTCTACTGAGTTTCTCTGAAAAGACTTTGTGTTAGGTTTTTTATGTTCAGGGAGGCTGCTGGCAACATTCTCCCTGCTTCGTGGGACTTGGGGGAGAGACGTATGACCCACTTCCAGTGAGTTCAATGGCTCTGCTTCTGGCTACAGGACACCATTAGCTCCTGAGGGTCTGATCGCTGGGTACGCCTAGATCCTCACTCCCGCAGCTTGCCGTCACCCCCTTTCAGAGCCAGAAGACAGGTGAGTAGCAGAAGAAAAGAAGACTTCATCTTCACTGACGGCATTTTCTGAGGTACTGCGCAGCGGGCAGACGCTGCGTGCTGAGCTCCCACACACAGCACTACAGGGTGCAGGGCGCGGGGGGGGGGCACCCTGGGCAGCTAAAATCATCCTCATTATTCCACTGGCAAGAGGGGACATTAGTGCCACGGCACTGTCCTAACCCCCGCCAGTATAAATATCAGAAAATGCGAGACAGAAGCACGCCATAAAGGGGGCGGAGCTTCTTCCTCACAGCGCCATTTCTTCTCCGCAGGCTGCAGAGACGCTGGTCCTCCTCACACTGACAAGTACCGTGGGTACACAACGGAGGGGAGGCAGGTCAATTGGTGCAATATATATGTGACTGTAAAAGCGCTTTAGGTCTGAGGCAATTTCTTGGTGTTTTCAGACCCGTTGATTTAGCGCTGGGTTGTGAGCCCTCTGTGTCTCTCTGACAGACTTTACTGTGGGTCTGTCCCCTATATGCCCAGTTTGTCTGTGGGTGTTTGGTGCACGTGTGTCGACATGTCTGAGGCTGAAGGCTCTTCCCAGGAGGAGGCTGTATTGGGGACACAGACTACTGCGGGGGTGACCCAGTCTGCACCGCCGACGCCGGATTGGGTAAATGTGTTGAACGCCTTGAATGCTAATGTGGCTCTTATTAGTAAGAGGCTGGATAAGTCTGAGTCTCAGACCCAGGCATGGAAGAAATCTGTAGAAGATATGTTATTGCAAAGTCGGGTCCCCTCAGGGTCACAAAAACGTACGTTGACCCAGTTGGCAGACACTGATACCGACACACTCTGATTCCTGTGTCGACTATAGCGATTCCAGATTAGATCCAAAATTGGCAACTAGCATTCAATACATGATTGTGGCAGTTAAAGATGTATTACATATCACTGAGGACCCGGCTGTCTCTGATAAAAGGGCCTGTATGTATAAGGAAAGGAAACCTGAAGTGACGTTTCCTCCCTCTCATGAACTGAACACTCCATTTGAAAAGTCTGGGAAGGTCCTGACAAAAAGTTTCAGATTTCCAAAAGAATTACGGTAGCTTATCCGTTTCCCTCGGCGGATAGGGAAAAGTGGGAGTCACCCCCCCACTGTGGACAAGGCCTTGTCTAGGTTGACTAAAAAGGTGGCTCTTCCGTCACCTGACACTGCTTCCCTTAAGGATCCTGCAGATCGTAAACAAGAAACTACGTTAAAGTCCATTTATGCGACCACAGGTACGCTACTCAGACCTGTCATTGCATCTGTGTGGGTAAGTAGTGCTATCGAAAAGTGGGCAGACAACTTGTCTTCTGAAATAGATACCCTAGATAGGGATAGCATCCTCTTAACGCTGGGTTATATCAAGGACGCTGCAGCATACCTTAAGGAAGCTGCGAGAGATGTTGGTCTATTGGGATCAAAGGCCAATGCCATGGCAGTCTCAGCTAGACGAGCGTTGTGGTTTCACCAATGGAATGCTGATGCTGATTCCAAGAAAAGTATGTAGTCTCTACCATATAAAGGTAAGGCCTTATTTGGTGACAGCCTTGATGATTTGGTATCTACAGCTACCGCAGGTAAGTCATCCTTTTTGCCTTATGTTCCTCCACAACAAAAGAAAACGCATCACTATCAGATGCAGTCCTTTCGGCCCAATAAATACAGAAAGGGCCGAGGTTCTTCCTTCCTTGCTGCTAGAGGAAGGGGAAGAGGTAAACGATCACCAGCCTTGTTAGGTTCCCAGGAGCAGAAGTCCTCCCAGGCATCTGCCAATTCCACCGCATGACGTTGGGGCTCCTATGCGGGAGTCCGCACCGGTGGGGGCACGTCTCGAACTCTTCAGTCAGTTTTGGGTTCGCTCAGACCTAGACCCATGGGTTTTACAAATGGTATCCCAAGGGTACAAGCTGGAGTTTTAAGACGTTTCCCTTCGACGTTTTTTCAAATCTGCCTTACCAGCTTCTCTTCCGGACAGGGTGGTAGTTTGCGACACAATACAAAAGTTGTGTCAAAATCAAGTTATCGTCAGGGTTCCCCAGTCACAACAGGGAGAAGGTGTTTATTCGAGCCTGTTTGTGGTCCCGAAGCCGGACGGCTCGGTCAGACCAATCCTAAACCTGAAATCCCTAAATTTCTACCTAAAGAAATTCGAATTCAAGATGGAGTCTCTCGGAGCAGTGATCTCCAGTCTGGATGAAGGGGATTTTATGATGTCGGTGGACATAAAGGATGCCTACTTACATGTTCCCATTTATCCTCCGCATCAGGTTTACCTGAGGTTTGCAATTCAGGATTGTCATTACCAATTTCAAACGTTGCCGTTTGGTCTGTCCACGGCTCCAAGGATTTTCACCAAAGTGATGGCGGAGATGATGGTTCTCCTTCGCAAGCAAGGACCCATACTTGGACGATCTCCTGATAAAGGCGAGATCCAGGAACCAGTTGGTGCAAAACGTTGCACTCTCTGTGACGGTTCTTCAGCAACATGGTTGGCCCCTAAACTTGCCAAAATCGCAGTTGATTCAGACGATGCGGTTGTCGTTTTTGGGAATGATATTGGACACAGAACTACAGAGAGTCTTTCTTCAGTGGACAAGGCAAACAAATTCTGAAACCAGCAAGAGTGTCAATCCATCAATGCATTTGGTTGCTGGGGAAGATGGTTGTGGCCTACGAGGCCATTCAGTTTGGCAGGTTCCATGCCAGAGTGTTCCAGTGGGACCTGTTGGACAAGTGTTCCGGGTCCCACCTACACATACACCGGAGAATAATCCTGTCTTCCAAGACCAGGGTATAAATCCTGTGATGGCTGCACAGCTCTCACCTCATAGAGGGGCGCAGGTTCGGGATACAGGACTGGATCCTGCTGACCACGGATGCAAGCCTCCGAGGCTGGGGGGGGGTCAGTCACAATGGGAGAAAACTTCCATGGAAGATGGTCAAGTCAGGAAACTTGTCTCCACATAAATGTTCTGGAGTTGAGGTTCATTTACAACGGCCTTCTGCAAGCGGAACATCTTCGAGATCTGCCTGTACTGATCCAGTCGGACAATGTAACAGCAGTAGCGTACATAAACCGTCAGGGCGTAACGAAAATCAGAGCGGCAATGGCAGAAGCCACAAGGATTTTCCGCTGGGCGGAAAAGCATACAAGCGCTCTGTCAGCGATCTTCATTCCAGCAGTGGACAACTGGGAAGCAGACTTCCTCAGCAGACACGGTCTCCATCAAGGAGAGTGGGGCCTCCACCAAGAAGTCTTCACAGAGGTGACAAGTCGTTGGGGAGTTCCTCAAGTAGACATGAGGGCATCTTGTCTCAACAAGAAGCTTCAGAGATATTGTTCCAGGTCAAGGGACCCTCAAGCAATTGCAGTGGATGCACTGGTGACACCGTGGGTGTTTCAATCGGTGTATGTATTCCCTCCACTTCCTCTCATTCCAGAGGTTCTAAAGACCATAAGAAGAACAAAGATCCGGCCGATCCTCATTGTCCCAGATTGGCCAAGGAGGGCTTGATATCCAGATCTTCAGGAATTACTCATAGGAGATCCCTGGCCTCTTCCTCTGCGCGAGGACCTGTTACAACAGGGGCAGTGCGTGTATCAGGACTTACCACAGCTACGTTCGACGGCATGGCGGTTGAGCGCAAAATCCTAGACCGTAAGTGTATTCCCAGTGAAGTCATTCCCACAATTATTCAGGCCAGAAAAGGGGTAACGTCTAAACATTACCACCGTATTTGGAGAAAATATGTTTCTTGGTGTGAATCCAAGGGGGCTCCTACGGAAGAGTTTCGGCTAGGATGTTTTCTCCATTTTCTACAAGCAGGTGTGGATGCGGGCCTAAAATTGGGCTCAATTAAGGTACAGATTTCAACCTTATCGGTTTTCTTTCAGAAACAATTGGCCTCCCTTCCAGAAGTTCAGACTTTCGGGAAAGGCGTGTTGCACATCCAACCTCCATTTGTGCCTCCAGTTGCACCATGGGATCTTAATGTGGTGTTGCAGTTCCTTCAATCACATTGGTTTGAACCTTTACGGACGATGGAGTTGAAATTCATCACCTGGAAAGTGGTCATCCTGTTGGCCTTGGCATCTGCAAGGCGGGTGTCTGAGTTAGCGGCCTTGTCTCACAAGAGCCCTTATTTGATCTTCCATGAAGATAGAGCTGAATTGAGGACACCTCAACAATTTCTACCGAAGGTGGTTTCTTCTTTCCACATGAAACAACCTATTGTGGTGCATGTGGCTACTGACGCCTTCGTTGAGTCAAAATCTCTGGATGTGGTTAGAGGTTTGAAGATTTATGTCTCCAGAACGGCTCAGATTAGGAAAACAGAGGCTCTGTTTGTCGTGTATGCTCCCAACAAGGTTGGGTGTCCTGCTTCCAAGCAGATCATTGCACGCTGGATCTGTAACACGATTCAGCATGCTCAGTCCACGGCTGGATTGCCGTTACCGGAATCGGTGAAGGCCCATTCTACTAGAAAGGTGGGCTCATCCTGGGCGGCCTCGGCATTGCAACTTTGCCGAGCAGCTACTTGGTTGGGGTCAAACACATTAGCAAAGTTCTACAGTTTGACACCTTAGCCAATGAAGACCTTAAGTTTGGTCAGTCGGTGCTGCAGAGTCATCCGCACTCTCCCGCCCGTTCTAGAGCTTTGGTATAACCCCGTGGTTCTATGATGACCCCAGCATCCTCTAGGACATATGAGAAAATAGGATTTTAATACCTACCGGTAAATCCTTTTCTCTTAGTCCGTAGAGGATGCTGGGCGCCCGTCCCAGTGCGTACTGTATCTGCAGTTATTAGTTGTGGTTACACACACGTTGTGTTACGTTATTGTCAGCATGTTGCTGCAATTGTTCATGCCGTTGGCTTGTGTTCTGTTGAATGCCACGTTCTGCGGCATTCTTGAGGTGTTAGCTGGTAAGAATCTCGCCTTAGTTTAACAATAATTCCTTTCCTCGAAATGTCCATCTTCCTGGGCACAGTTTCTATAACTGGAGTCTGGAGGAGCGGCATAGAGGGAGGAGCCA